>NW_022196913.1:48288914-48310998 GCF_008632895.1 Mastomys coucha | reverse complement strand
GAAATCTGCCTGCCTCTGCCTCCCAAGTGCTGGGATTAAAGGTGTGCGTCACTACTGCCCGGCCTTTTCTGCACTCTTCTACCAGACCTGGTCTCTATCCAGGACAATTGTTTTCTCCTTGCCTAGCAACCCCAAGTATCTTAGTCAATTCAGGCTGCTTTGATGAAGTACCTGAGGCTGGTGATTTAAGAATAGTACAAATATATTTCTCTGTTCTAGAGGCTGAGACACCTCAAGAGGAACTGTAGATAAGAGCTCAAACCTTATATCTTCATTCTGGCCTCACTGCTTCCTCCAGAGGGGACAGATGCATCTTCACATGTGAAAAAGACAGGAGGAACTTACATCCTCAAGTCCTTTTATAGAAACACTACCCCTGCCATGAGTATCGACCAAAGGGTAGGCCACTTTCTAAAGCCCCTTGTAATTTAAGTTTCAATATTAAGAGTATTTAAGAGAATGCAAAAGTTCAAGCCACAGCAATGAATAATCCAGAAGGCTCCTCTGCCACCCTGTGAGCTTCACCTATATTTCCAACAAGGCCTGAAACCATACATGGAGAAGACCCTGCTTCAGAATTCTCCTGATTACTCCCATAAGCCTTTGGGCAGTCTACAACTTTTCTCTCTTTCTTTCTTTCTCTCTTTCTCCCTTTCTCTCTTTTCCTCTTTCTTTCTTTCTTTCTTTCTTTCTTTCTTTCTTTCTTTCTTTCTTTCTTTCTTTCTTTCTTTCTTTCTTCCTTCTTTTCTTTCCTTCCTTTATCTTTTCTTAACATCCTTATCCTTAGTCCCCTGTAGCAGACAATAAATATTTACATTAAATTGCCTACATTCTGATTGCCGTTCCTGGACTGGATGCTGACTGACACAGCCATACAGAGGCACCATGATGTGGTACCAGTCTGGGGAGTGGGGATTAGGATGTGTATGCTGGACTGCAGAGTGACCATTGGGCTAGAAGAGAGTTTGGATAAAAGCTGTTCTGTTCCTGATCTCTAATGATCTAAAGAAAAATGAGGAAGAGTAGAAGAATAAAAAGAGGAAGAAAAAAAGAATAAACAAGAAAGTAGGGAGGGGGAGAAGGAAAGGGAGGAGAAAGGGGAGAAAGGGGAAGAGGAAGAAGGGGAAGAGGGAAAAGAGAAAGCGGTGGAGGGCAGGGAGACAGTGCAAAAACTACAGACTTATGGATCTATTTCATCCACTTTGCCTTCCTGGCTTCTCTGTGCAGCAAGTGAGTACTTTGCACCAATGGAGGTCAGAAAAAGGCCTTGAATACCCTGGGACCAGAGTTAACAGATGGAAGGTGCCAAGTGGGTGCTCTATTGAACCTGGATCCTCTAAAGAGCAAGAAGTATCCTTAGTCACTAAGCCAATTTTGCAGCCCCATGACCTCTTTGTTTTTTTAAACAACCCACCAAGTCCTATATTTGTCATACCCATATCCTCCACTGTGGAGGACCATCCACTGCAGTATGGTTGACTTACAAATTTATTGATGACCCACACTTGTTTCAATAGGCTAGATGCATATCAGGCTAGTCAACAAGCACTGATGTGTGTGTGTGTGTGTGTGTGTGTGTGTGTGTGTGTGTGTGTGTGTGTGTTTTAAATAACCTATTATACCATGTTTGTGAGTCAGAGGCCACCCTTGTTCTGTGGCCATGCACAGAAGTCAGGAGACAAGGCATGGTTACTTTTGCCAGGGAACTCCTCACCTCTGGCTTCTTTGTAGACCTATGATCTTAGAAATTCCCCAGAAGGCTAATTAAAAGCTTGACTTTCCAGCCTCTGGTGAATCGTGCTAAATATATTTGTTGGTTTGAATGTCAACAGCAAGTGGTATTTGTGAACAGCTTATGCAACATGAAGGAGCTGAAGAAAAGAGAAAACTTCATACTGTGCACCACAGACGAGAACCTCTGCCCCTCTCAGTGCTCCCCAAACTCACCTAATTCCACAGAGTACTTCCTCAAAAGTACAACAGTAAATAACTGTATTTGAATGATGAAAAATGTTAATTTAAGGCATACCAATCCTGATGTGCATTTATTAGACTTTCTTAGAATATAATCACACACAGATTGGGTCAAGACTAATTGATAAATGTAGTGTGATAAAAATAGTTATATCATAAAGGCTTTCTTTCCTCTCTCTGTGTCTCTGTCTCTGTCTCTCTCTCTCTTTCCCTCCCTGTCTCTCCCTCCCTTCCTCCCTTCTGCTCTTATGCATTACCAACAGATGGGAAACTGAACAGACCCATTCATTACAGTCTGTTATACACAACAAAAAGGGAGAATCAGGGCTAGTATTATAACTCAGTGATATAGTGTTTGCCTAGCATGCTTGATATCTTCTTGGGTTTGGTCCCAGGAAACACACACACACACACACAAACATACACACAGACACACACAGAGACACACACACACACATAGACAGACACACCCACAGAGACATATATACACACACAGAGACACACAGAGACAGACATACACATACAGGCAAACACACACACACACACACACACACACACACACACACACACACACACCAGTCCATCTCTTGAGCCAGATTGAGCCTTTTCTCAATTCTAATGAAGATTATCAGGACAGGGAACACAACGATGGCCATGATAATAGTTATTTATCAAGAGCTTATGCACAAAACCAGGAATCTTTGTAAAGATGTGTTTTAAAATGCTTCCCCTTTGAGAGATATCCAATTCAAATTTATTCTGAAATGAACACCCAATTCTTCAGAAAGAGGTTTATGCTAATTAAAGTTAATTCCCTTGGTTTATCAATAATGAGTTACCATTAAAAACAAATTTCATTAAGTCCTACTTCAAAGTTCAGAGCTCTCTGCTTGTATTAATCACTTAACAGTTGTGCTGTGGATTCGGGACCAGCTTAGAAAAGCCAGAGGAATGTGGGAGTCATTTTGCACTTGATTACTTGGCTTCTGTTGGGAATAGACACAAAGGGGAACAGAATTCAGCTTCAGTAGTTGCTACAGTATGGGACCTTGAGCATCCCACAAAGGCCTGTGGGTTTTTTAACTCCAGTGTATGCTACTGGGAGGTGGTAGAACCTTCAAGAAGAAAGGTCTAATGGGAGGTTTTCAGTCATTAATGTGAAGATTTAAGGGGATCATGTAACTCTGGTCTAGCTTCATTTTCCAGCCATCATGAGGCAAGCATTCCTTCCACCATGTGCTCCCACCATGACATACTGCTTTGTCATATGCCCCAAAAGGAAGGGGCCAGCCAATCCCTCTCCCATGGTTCCATAGATTGGAAACTCTAAACTGTGAGTGAATGAAAGGGAGCTAATGGGTAATTCCTTTAGTGATAAATGCTACTATCCCTGACTGAGCCCCACATTCTGTTACCTTCAGTTCTATCTATAACCAACATTTCCTGAGGCTGACTCACTCTTGTTTCTCAACCAAGCTTTATTTCACATACTTAACCTATCCTTAGGCCCATGTCTAAGGCAGTATTCCCAAGTGCATGCTTATATTCAAGCTACACAGTTGTTAATTGCATATGTCACCTTGACTGTGCTAAGAGATACCAAAATACATGTTGAACATTATCTCTGGTAGAAGAATAAAAGAAGACTAACTTCCTCAGTGGCACTGGCCAGTCTTTTCAGGCTCTGGCTAGAAGGAAAGGGGGAGGTGTGTGGAAAGTTCATCCTTGTTTTCTGCTGGGACTTGTACCTTCAGCTCTTCTGAGACTGTCAAACTCCATCTGAGGAGCGCACTCCCAGGCTTGTAACCCTGCCATCTCTCAGCTCCTGGATGGCAAGCAGGACTTACATCATTGCCCCCCAACCAGCAGAGCTGTGGACCAGGATTGAATTACACCAACAGCCCTTCTGGTTCTCTGTCTTGCTTCTCATCCTCTACGTCCAAGTGAGGCAGTTCTCTTAATACATTTCTCTTGAGGGAAGAAACAACTCAGCCAGTAAAGCGCTTTTGAGAACATGAAGTTGATCCGCAGAATTCATGTATCATAACACGTGCTTCTGATCCCAGGCCTTCGGAAGGAGAGACAGGTGGAGCTCTAGGACTTTCTGGCTAGTACTTGGCTAGTGCCAGGCAAGAGACAGATCCTGTCTCAAAACAGCAAAGCAACAACAAAAATGGTGGACTGTGTCTGACAACCAACACCCACGGTTGTCCACCGACTGCCCCCTGCTTCAGTTTATTTTCTATTGGTGTGATCTACACCATGACCAAAAGCAACTTGGAGTGGAAAAGGGTTATTTGACCTTACAGCTGATAATCTACCATGAAGGGAAGTACTCAAGGCAGGAACCTGGAGGTAAGAGCTGATGCAGAGGCCATGGAGGAGTGATGTTTACTGGCTTGCTCAGCCTACTTTATTATAGAACTCAGGACCACCTGCCCTGGAGTGGTATTGCCCACAGTGAGCTGGGCCCTCCCACATCAATCATTAATCAAGAAAATGCACTACAGACTTGCCTATAAGCAATCTAGTGGGTGCATTTTCTCATCTGAGGTTCCTCTTCCCAGATAATTCTAGCTTGTGTCAAGTTGACAAAAAACAAACCAGCACACACTAATACCACCACCACCACCACCCATCTACACACACACACACACACACACACAATACACACACACAGGAACAGGATATATGGACATATATGGTCACAAATATACATGCACAAAATAAGTTAATAGAAAATAAACTCTGGGTATCCTGCTGAAAAATAAAGGGGAAGAAACCCTAAAAAAAAGAAATCTATTGTAAACATCGAGAAAGTCACAAATAGTCAAAACTGAGTCTTATCCCTTTAGATTTTATACTCTTCAGCACCTCGGTATTGAATGAGCCTTAAATGTTATTGTATTACACAAGGTAGCCACTAGCTGCTAAAACAAATAACCCCCTAAAAATCTCCGTGACTTAAAATGAAATTTTTAGATGTTAAGAGACACTGAGGCCAGGCAGTGGTGGTGCATGCCTTTAATGCCAGCACTTAGGAGGCAGAGGCAGAGGCAGGCGGATTTCTGAGTTGGAGGCCAGCCTGGTCTACAGAGTGAGTGAGTTCCAGGACAGCCAGGGCTACACAGAGAAACTCTGTCTTGAAAAACCAAAAAACAAAACAAAACAAAACAAAACAAAACAAAAAAAACCACTGAGACAGGTAAATTGTGTTGCTCTCTATGAAGAAAAAATTGCAAAGAGCATAGAGAAAACAGCCAGGTAGAAAGAGACTTTTGTGGTAAATTTACAGAAAGGGCAACAGAGTCAGAGGACAATGGCTTCCCCTAAACACAGAAGTAGTAAAGGGCAGAGATAGCGAAACCCTTGGGTCTCTAATTCCTCTGCCAACCTGTCCCTATGCAGAGAACCAGTTTAAGCGCTTTTGAGCCACGCCCCCCCACACCACCCCACCTACCCACCCACCCCCTGCCCTGTGATAGAGCACAGGCAAGACTCTGAAAGTGATTGGTGCTTCAGGGAGAGCATCTCACTGGTGTTTTGATTTCTAATGTGTCAAAACACTTAAAGGCTCCTAGAGTTACGAGTGGATCTCAGAGGGACTGGAGGAAATTGTCGAATTTTCAAAACAAGGGAATTTAAAAGCCAACCCACTTAGTCTCTCTTCTTTAACGGTAGGAAGCAGAGGCAATGATTTGCTGCTTTCTGTGACAAGATGAAGGCTGCCACCCTGAAAAGGAGCCCTGCTGGCTCTCCAGCCACCAGCGCAGAGTGGGAAGGCAGCATAGCACACTGCAAAAGGTACGTAGCCCTGCCAGGATGCTGGCATGAAAGGAGACTTTGTTGGGAGATTCAAATGAGCGCCTTAGCGTGAGTCTACCCAGAGACTCATTCCCTGAGTTAAAGGATCTGGGAAGTCGGAGCCTTTTCTTCTGGGAATTAAGGATGCTGCTGAAGAGCTATGGAGAGGAAGCAAGAAGAGGGGAGGGAAAGGGGAGAGGAGCGAAAGCCACTCACCTAAACTATAAAGTCTCACCATCCCAAGTCATCTGACGGTGCACCTGACACACCTGCTGCACCTGACACACCTGCTGCACCTGACACACCTGACATACCTGCTGCATCTGACACACCTGACACATCTCCTGCACCTGACATACCTGCTGTACCTGACACACCTGACACATCTCCTGCACCTGACATACCTGCTGTACCTGACACACCTGACACACCTCCTGCATCTGACACACCTGACACACCTGCTGCACCTGACACACCTGACACACCTGACACACCTGCTGCACCTGACACACCTGGCACACCTGACACACCTCCTGCATCTGACACACCTGACACACCTGCTGCACCTGACACACCTGACACACCTGCTGCACCTGACACATCTGACATACCTGCTGCACTTGACACACCTGACACACCTGCTGCACCTGACATACCTGGCACACCTCCTGCATCTGACATGCCTGACATACCTGCTGCACCTGACACACCGGGCACACCTGACACACCTCCTGCATCTGACACACCTGACACACCTGCTGCACCTGCTGCACCTGACACACCTGACACACCTGCTGCACCTGCCAGTCACACCTGTTTTGTCTTCCAGGTACAATTTAGATACAAAACCCAATAAAACTAATCAACATATCTGTTCGTATCAACAAGTAACAAGATGAAGGTTGTAGCTTTATCTGAAGCATACTTGATTGGCATGCAGGAAGTTCTTGGTTCAATCCCACATAAACCAGCTGTGGTAGTCTATGCCTACAAACTCAGCACCCTGGAGATGGAAGCACAGGGAACAGAAGAGCTTCACAGAGAGTTTGATGCCAGAAGTTGTCTGTACATACATATATACATACATACATACATACATACATACATACACACACACATACACACATACATACATATGTATGTACGTACATACCTACTAGCAAAAATGAATTTTGACGGTTGTTGTATGAGTCTCATACTTGGTTTCAGTGGAAAAGGAAAACATCCTTGTTGTGCAAAAGCACACATAAGGTAGATGAGGCTTTGAAACTACTGTTCTCAAGTCCACAGGAGATAGGCAATGGGGTAAGTAAAGAGTGGTTGGCTCCCCAAGTCTGTGTGTGTTGGGAGGAGAGGGTCAGACAGAGGCGGCCCCTCTCCTAAAACTCCAACGAAACCAGGGCAGACTGAAGACAGAAAGCGATTATTCCTTGTCTGAGTAAAAGAATATTAGTGACTAAATTATCAACTCAACACAGAGCTTCAGGCGGATAGAAGGTCCCAGTTCTAAGGTGCGAATTACTAGCCTTGATCTGGCTGTCACTCATGCAGAGGGGAGGAAATCTACCTCCTCTCCATCAGGGCAAATCCAGCAGTGGTCTGTGTTCAAATCTCAGCGACGAGCCAGCACTGGAGCAACTCTGCAGAAGAGACTTCCACCTGCTCAAAGTGCTGAAGGCCAGCGGAAGGTGGCGGGCCCTCCCTGCTGCACAGAGCGGAGGGTGGCGGGCCCTCCCTGCTGCACAGAGTGGGTGCTCAGGTCCTCAGACAAGGCAGAGCAAGTGACTGCGTGACCATTATCAAGGATGGAAACACCAGTCATTCTCTCCTTGTGGTCTGGAGAATTCACCACGAAAAGTTCCGAGTTCTTCGTTATACCTGCTCTCTTTGTGTTTACATTTGTTTTATGTTTGCTTATTATGTGTATATGGTGGGGTGTCACGCATGCTATAGCACATATGTAGAGGTATTTATTGTATGTATATAGTGCCTGGTGCACATATTACATCACATACGTGGAGGTGTGTATTGTGTGTATCTGGGTGACCCACATACTATGTCGCACACGTGAAAGTATTGGTTGTATGTGTATGGGGGGCACATGTTACATCACATATGTGGAGGTATTTATTGTGTGTGTCTGGGTGGTGCACATACTACATCATATATGTGGAGGTCAGAAGGCGATTTGCCTTCTACCACATGGGTCCCAGGGATGGACCCTATGGTCCACGTGGGTCCCTATGGTCAGGCTCACATCACCAGGCTGGCTTACACTCACTCCTGCAAACACTCGGGGTCCTCAATTTATGCCACAAAGCAAAATTTGTGATGAGAGAGACTTAGATTTTATTATAACAACAGGTTAGCCACTGGGGACAAGAGTAGAAGGTTTTGCTGGAAAAGTGTGCAGCTCTGAGTGAATGGTGTCTCTCTCCTTTTTGTACATTTATATTTTGTATTACATTCATATTGTCTTAAAGAAAATGTGAATAAATTAAAAATTAAATTCTTTCTAGGGTTTAATTGTTACTGTCTGGTTTGGGTTGGGTTGGGTTGGGTGTTGTTATTGTTGTATTTCTCTTTGCAGTACTACAAATTGAACATAGGGCTTCCTGTATAGGAAACACATGTATAACAGTAAGCTACACCCCGGGATTAATTTTTACATAACTTAACTATCATAAACTTTGTAATTGTCTGTTATAATTTAGAAACAATCCTTTTACAAACCATAACTAATAATAACAGATCTTAAAACTATACTGAAAAAACTAAAGTTTTAAATTTTAATTTCTTAAAATTTCAATAAAATCTTATTAAGTACCTTCATGAGGCACCAAGTATGGTGCCATATGCCTTCAATCCCAGCTCTCAGAAGGCAGAGGATGGAGGATCTCTGTGAGTTCCAGGCCACTCTGGTTTATATAGGACATTCTAGGCCAGCCGAAGTTACAGTGTCTCAGAAAACAAACCAAAAAAGTTTTCAGTCACCACGTTCAACTACTTTAAATTTTACCACACTTTAATACTTTTTTAAATTTATACTTATGTGCGTGTGCCTTCATTAGTGTTCCACCTTTGAAGGCAGGAGGTCAGAAGAGGACATCTAATCCCCTGGAGCTAGAGTTACAGAGAATCGTGAGCCTTCATGTGAGTGCTGAAAAGCAAACCCCCTTCTCTGCAAGAGCAGCACCCTCTCTTTACAGCTGAGCATCTCTCCAGCCCCTCACATGTTGTATTAATACAAGAGTAGCTATGTGCCTCAAAGGAAGCAAGACCTCGGATACCGGGAAAAGATGTCTCATAGGCCCAACCGTATGATGCCTGTTGTCTTTCTTAAGGCTGTTAGGGGCTCACCGTCAGTCCACCTGTTGCCATGACAATTTGGAAGAGGCTGAAGAGAGTCCTTCCCTTTTGTTTTTATGCTGGAATTGGAAATAAGAAGAGGTTTTCTGACCCGGCTTTGGTGTCGCACAGATCTGTGTAAATGGTGTAGGAACTCTGACGCTGGAGCAGGCTGGCTCCCACATCTCATCTCCTCTGCCCACATTCCCCCAGCACATGAAGCATACTCCATACGGTTCCTTTATCAGGATAATTTGGAATAGAACAGCCCATACAATTGGCCTACATCAGCAGCTTCCCGGAGGTCAGTCTAACCTCCGATTTTCATCTGAACTTAGGTTTCTGAGCACAACCTCAGCACGACCTACTTAACAGCAGTGTGGTCTGAATTGCAAGTGTAACTGGAGGAGAAGGTGAGGGAAATGGTCACTTTACACCATTTCTCATACAAAACTCCGCAGCCTCAATCTCCCTCTCATAGCTAAGTAACATCTTCGACAGTGGGAGAACAGAGGCTGTAAGATTTTAGATGTGAAGATACTAAGAACAGAAACCAGCATGCCCTGCCTTCACACAAATGCCTAGAGGACAAAAGAAATGGAGGCTCCTTGAAAAGCACATGGAAAATAGTGGCTGATACAAAGGAAAAACAATGCAAATCTCCTCCCATTCTTCAGTGACAACCAACCACGGCTAACAGTGGCCCTAGATCATCCATCTGACCTTTTTCTGTGTTTTTTTTTTTCTACTGTAGAATTGTGCAAAGTATATAAGTTAATTTCCTGATTGTTTTCCTTGTGATATTATGTTTTAAAATCCCCATGATTACCAGAGAAGCCCCACAGAGAAGGTCTGTTCCTAATTAGTTGTTTTGTCTTTGTCTCCCCGAGATAGATGCCTCTGTTTCCAAGTCTTGTTGCACTCTGATGAGGTAGGGAGAGCAATGTCCTGGTTTGCTGAGCTTCGCCTGGCTAGTTTTAAATCTCGAAGGACCATCCAGGGGCATAGTGATGGTTCAGAGCTTGACAACTACCGCAGATGGGAAAGCATTTACAGGGGTGGGGGTGGGGGTGGGGCTGGGGTGCTGCCAGCTGGCAAATGCAAACAGAGAGAGAGCAGGAAGATTATTGAGACAATCAAATTAACTGCTGCTCTAAAAGCCAGATTAAATTTCTATTATCTACAAGCCAAACAAAGAATCTCTTACTAGAGGTAAGCAAAGGCTAGAGCCAGCTAGTTCTCTGTGGTACTAAAGAGACACATGGATAGGAGAGGCAGAAGAGATGGCTGATTTTAAGAGTGGTTGTAAAGGGTCTAGGTTTGGTGCCCTGTACCCACATCAGGTGACTCGCAGTTCCAGGAAATCCAATGTCCTCTTTCTGTCCTCTAAAGGCAACTAACTGCACATACATTCAGATGGTAACACATGCAAACACGCACACATGGGCGTGCATGTTTGAACAAATAAAAATAAATCTTAAAAGTAAAAGTGACTTCAAATTAACAAAAGGGGTTGGGGAAGTGTGCTGAAGAAATGGCTCAACAGTTAAAAGTGGTGGCTGATCTTGCAAAGGACCCTTGTTGGGGTCCCAGCACCCACATAGTGACTCACAACCATCAAACCATTTTTAATTCTGGTTTCAGGAGATCCAGTGACCTTGTCTGACCTCTGTGGGCTCTTGTGTGCATGGGGCTGGGGGGCACACATATACAGGTACATACACATAAATAAAAGATGTGTAAAAACGTCTCTTAAAAGGGGAGACAGACAGACAGAAGGACTTCTGGAAGGCATTCACAGTCAGATAAAAGATGTGTTCACTCTCTTTAAGCCCAGAGAATGAGAGATACCAGAGTTGAGTGAGCGATGAATGAAAGTGACTAAGGAAGAATGTGGACAGGTGTCAACTCTAATTAAACTTTCATAGCTCTCTGAACAACTTAACAGCAGCATTGGAAGGCATTATGGGTTGCTTTGTGTCCCCTAAAATTAGTCTGTCGAAGCTCTAACTCCTAGAGCCTCAGTATAGCTTACTGTGAAAAGGGTTGCTCCCAGTGTAATTAGGACATGGTAATGCTGGGTTAGGAGGAGTTCTCTGTTGTGGCAGGATTTCCCCTGTCCAATTAATTTAAGTATTAGTGCAGCAGGAAGCCTGTGATTGGACAGGGAAAAGGGAGGTGGAGGGAAGAATTGCAGAGACAGGGAGCAATAGAGGAGGGGAGAAGGAAGCAAAATGGAGGACGAACAGGATTATTCAGATTCCACATGGTTTTAAATAGCCACAGGTAGATTATATCATGTAGGGATAGAATAGTTGGAGTAACTTGTCTGATCTAGGTGGGCAGCTTGTATATTTATCAATTGGCTCTGAAATTATTGTGTGGGCATCTTGTGTATTGAGAATTTATTGGTGTATATATCTGACTGATTAGTTATAAGCTTCTGGAGTTTTGTTTTACTGGATTACTGGAATGTGGGACTACCGACCACAGGGAGTTTATAGCTAGGAAGGTATAAGTGGCACTGAGGTAAGCGAACTGGAGCTCGGAAGACTCAATTGGTCATTGCTGGGGCTAGCCTAGAGACAGAGGAGGTGAGACCGCCACGGGGGGCAGAGAGCAGCTAGTTGTAGCACGGGAACTTCCCGGTTCTTTTTAAATATTTTTTTGTAACACCCTGTTATAAAAAGGGAAGATTTGGATCACAGAGTCAGAGGCATCAAAATACTGCTGTGTAAAGATTAGAACAATATGTCTCCAGCAAGAGGCTTCCAGAAGCTGGAGGGGCCTGTAAAGATCACTTTTCAGCCTTTGGAGGAAGTTAGGCTCTTCCCACATCTCAGTTCTCAAACCTCTCTCTACACATGGGAGAGGACAATTGTGCTTCTCTTTGATAGTAATCACAGGGAACCAGCATAGTTGGGACCCTAGAAGCTATTTTATCCAACATCCTATATCACATGGATCTCTATAATGAACAAGAAGGGTCACATGACCATGTTTCTAATTGTTTTCTGTTATTATAACAGAACACTTGACACTGGGTAATTTTGAAAGAAAAGAAGTCTTAATATAGTCTATGAGCCTGAGCCCTGTGAGTTGACAGTAAGGTAGCCAGAGTAGAGGGTCTCTTCCTGCATCAGAGCATGTTGTGGGCATCACATGACAGAAGCACCCACGAGAGTGGCCAGAAGGTGCACAGAGAGGTAGGGGACAAGGAAGCACACTGCTTGTCTTAGTTAGGGTTTTATTGCTATGAACAGACACCATGACCAATGCAACTCTTATAAGGACAACATTTAATTGGGGCTAGCGTACAGGTTCAGAGGTTCAGTCCATTATCATCAAGGTAGGAACACTGCAGCATCCAGGAAGGCATGGTGCAGGAGGAGCTGAGAGTTCTACATCTTCATCTGAAGGATGCTAGCAGAATACTGACTTTCAGGCAGCTAGGGTAAGGGTTTTAAAGCCCATGCCCACAGTGACCACCTACTCCAAGATGGCCATACCTCTAGTGATGCGGTTGTTATTTCAATTATTTGGTCATGCTTTGGTGGTAGAAAAGTTACCAAGGCAGGCTGCCATTAGAGGCCACCATTTCCCCTGGATTGTTCTATTTTACATTTGATAAAGAAATGATGGAAATGAAAGTCTGTGTGCCTCTGTAATTCAGCCACTAACCAACATCCCATTAATTACTCAGAGGCAATGGAAAGTGCCAGCTCCCCTCCTAGAAACAGGCAGCCTGTGAATCCTTGCTCTGCCACTACAAACTCAGGAGGGAGCACATGGTTCACACCCTCCTGGATAGAGCAGAGTCTGCTGTCCAGCACAGGGTCCACCATGAACAAAGCGATGCTAACAGGCTGGCCCCTGAGTCATGGGAAGTTCAGTGTCTGAGCCAGAAGCTCAGCTGCTTCCTTTCCTGAGACAAAAAAAAAAAAAAAAAAAAAAAAAAAAAAGCAGGAAAGGAGATGGAACTGTGAGTCACACAGTAACACTGGAAATGGCAAAATCCCATAGGAGTCAGCAGGGAACCAGAGACATCTTTGTTATGTTCTGTTAGGTTCCATTTATCCTTCCAAGCAACGGTATTTCAGAAGGGACCAAGAGCTAGAAGACTGCCATCTCCCCCGCAGGCTGATTCAGTAATCAACTGTTACATAGACACTGACCATTACCCCAGAGGGCAGTGATTGGTGTGATAAAGCTGGCTAATTTGAAAGAGCCAGCTGTCAGGAGGGGTTTGGGTACCAACTGACTCATGGTCAGGGATCAATGCTTTCCAGAGAGATGGTAAACAGACCTCATTTCCAGAATGCCTGACTCTAGGGTGGGGAGGGAGGAGTGAAAAATTCTGTCCCTGCCCATCCTGTAAGCATGGCTGGCATCCAATCTCCAGGGATGACACCAGGCTTACATTCTGTCTTTTCCTCAGTGAGTTCTCTGCTCTAAGGTGATCAGTTCTCATTAGCACTACTCACCACTGGCCCAGGTGTCTCCTACTGTCCAGCCAATGATGGGATTATACCTCTTCTCTGCATCTGACCTTAGAAGCGGTCATATGGTTTGCTTGGGATACTAAAGGAATATGGTCAGAAGTATACATCTTACCTGTGAGCAGAATAATTACATAACTCCTTTGAAGCAGGCAAGTCAACATACCTGTCTCTCATACGAGTACTGTCCAGCTCAACCATGCCTACCTTCCAGGATCAGAGAAGATGGGGCTCATCTGTGTTCCGCGCCTCTGCTGCCCACCAGCAGCAATGGCGACAGAACACCGAGACTTCTTCTCTCGATGGTTTACTCAGGAAATTTCTTTTGTGTTACAACTCTCCTAGGTACCCAGGTGTTACAGCTCTTTAAGGTACCTAGGTATTACAGCTTTCCTAGGTTCTTAAGTGTTACAGCTCTTCTTGATGTCACGGCTTTCTTCTTGATGTCTCAGCTCTTCTTGGCTCTTCTTGATGTTGCCTCTTCTTCTTCTTCTTCTTCTTCTTCTTCTTCTTCTTCTTCTTCTTCTTCTTCTTCTTCTTCTTCTTCTTCTTCTTCTTCTTCCTAGGTGCTACAGGTCTGCTTGCTTCTGTGGAGTGGCGCGGAATGGCCCTTATATACCCGAGCTTGAGCTGCCAAGTCCTCCTGGATTGGTTCCCCAGCAAACCCTCATTAGCATACACCCACTCGGGAGGGGCGTATGCCTAGTGGAATCGTCTATTGCTACAGTGTATCGGGAACCAGCGCCATCTTGGATTTTATCGTCCAAGCAGCTGCCTACACTCATCCAGGATGGTGTGGCTGTAGCTGATGCCTCAGTCTAAAAACGTCCACTCACCTGGAGCCCTTGGAAGACAGTGGTAGGCAGAAATCCGTTAAAACCCACAGTGGTTGTGTAGAGTAAGCCAGGAAGGCTTGGGTTTGAACCTCTGGGATTTGTAGTACTGTTTCACCAGTATAACTCTATCATCTGCTATTAAAAAAACCAAGTCCCCACATGAACCTCACTGAAGACTTCCATGTGGGAACTTGAGGACAACATACAAGAGTGAATTCACTCCTTCAACTGTGTAGGTCCCAGGAATCAAATTAATCCCCTATAAAATCAAAATCAGTAGGCTTGGTAGCAAGAGCCTTTGCCCACTGATCCTCCTTCACCACCCAAAGTTTACGAGTGAATAGCATCCCAACCTCAGAGGACAGCTGTGGGGAGCCACAGCTGCCACCCTATATACATATATTTTGAACACCTGGTTTCCGGCCAGAGCAGAGAGCATTGGTAATCAAGCCCTTAGGTGGAAAAGCTGAGTGCCTCTAGTTTGTGATGCAAGCTGGCATTGTGCCCGCAGCCTGTTATGCTTTGCCACATAGCTGATGCTGATTGGGACCAGGGAAAGTGTTTAACCCACAAGGGCTGGGGGCTGGAGAGAGAATATAAGAAGAGAGTAAGTAAGTATGTGGAGATAGGAGTAAGTATGTAGAATTAGGGCTGGTGATGGGTTATGTAAGATTTAGGAGTAAGTATTTAGAATTGGGGCTGGTAATGGGATAGGAGAGAAGAAGTAGATGTAGAAGTAAGATGTAAGGATAGATGTAAGATATAGAATTAGGAATAAGTATGTAACTAATAAGATGTAAGTAGTAATAAGTAAGATGTAAGAAGTAGATATAGAAGAATATAAAAGAAGCTATCTAGTAAGAAGAAGTAAATATGAAGGTTTCCTGATTAAACTGCATGGAGAAGGGCTTGGTGTTTGCCTCCTTACTTCTAACTGGATGGGTAAGGCGGCCGACAGACAGCAGAGTTTCTTTTTAAAGTTTTTAAGACTGTAAAGCATAAAGAGAAAAACTGAACCAGAAAAAGAATGTTTGCCAATGAACATCAAAAATTGGAGCGACAAGTCACAAACTGGAAGGTATCTGAACATGTCTGTCAAGACCCAAGTACAGAATTCACATAGCATATTCTGCAGAGCAAACAGATAGAAAGCAAACCAAACCAGAGGATATGACAGCACCATCTTAGAGTTTTTTGCTGTGCAGAGATACCATGACCATGGCAACTCATATATATATGACAACATATTGCAGAAGGAGCTGTAGGCAGCAGAAGGAGACTGTGTACAACATTGAGACTAAATGTCACACTGGGCATAGCTTGAGCCTAGGACCAAGAAGCAGCCCCCACAGTGACACACTTCCTCCACAAAGGTGACACCTTCTAATAATGCCACTCCCTATGGTCAAAACATTCAAAAACATGAGTCTATGGGAGTCATATTTATTCACACCATCACAAGCACATACATGGAAAAACAGCTGAAGATATGTTGTAGCTGTGGACACACAGACTAGAGCAAGTATGAGATATTACAGACATCTGCAAAGCAATTGGGCCAAACTGAGTGAATTTTACAACACATAAACCTCTCAACTCCAAAATCATTCTTGATTACACTGTGTTTCCTAAAGGAGCCCCTAGAGAGTGCATAAGGCCTACAGTCAGGACATTCTTCTTGTCTTTAAGGGCAAACCATGAAGAGTAATTTAAACGGCCATCAGCAACATGTACCACAGAATACTACACAGCCTCTGGTGTCAACATAGATAAATCTCAAAACAACAGGAAACAACAAAACAGTGTCACAGCAGGTCACAGCAGGTATACTATGCCCCATTTACGCCAAGTAAGAAACATAGACACATACAAATTAATGAGAACAGCCTGTACAGAGAAATGATTAGGTTCATTCTCCCTAGAGAGAAAGGGTAACTCATTCAGGAGTACAATGTTCATTGCCAGGCAAAACTTACATTGCACAACTTCAGGTTGGACCAAGGCTGTATATGGCTGGGAGGTGGATTCATCATGCTGTTCTTCCTCAATCATTCACACATGTCAGTTTTCTCTGACAACAGCCCCTGCACATGCTCATAAGTACACTTCACTAATCGTTGACATCTTTTAACCCTGTCAGATCCACAGCTAAGATCATCAATGCAGCCCAAACCTGAGATCCAGTATAGTGTGAAACTGCCTTCTAAGGAGGCACAGACCTGTTCAGATTGAGATTCGTTGACTTGGTTTTTGTTGTTGTTTGTTTGTTTTTGGGTTTTTTCGAGACAAGATTTCTCTGTATAGCCCTGGCTGTCCTGGAACTCACTCAATAGACCAGGCTGGCCTCGAACTCAGAAATCTGCCTGCCTCTGCCTCTGAAGTGCCAGGATTAAAGGCGTGCGCCACCACTGCCCAGCTTGTTGAATTGTCTTAAACTTATTATGGGAGGAGAAGCCCAGCTTGTTGGCTTGTTTTAAACTTATTATTGGAGGAGGAACAGTGTGGCCAGTCACACAGCGATCTGGAATCATCTTGCTGTTGAACTTGGGAAGTCACCAGAGGGGTGGCGGGGGGAGTCTCAATGGAAAAGTACAGAGAATAGCAAAGGCTTGAAAAGAAAAATCCTAATAGAGGATAGTTGAAGGCCTAAGGCTAGTTAGTCACATGTAGAAGCTGTATGCACACAAACTCTGAGCATAGCAAGACCATGGTGGGTATGGGAAGGAGGCAGTCAGGGCAGGGAGCATTGAAAGATGGTCTGGCTATCCTTGAGACTCTTCCTCATCCCGTTCCTCCATCCTCATCCCGTTCCTCTCTTCCTCATCCCGTTCCTCTCTTCCTCATCCCGTTCCTCTCTTCCTCATCCTGTTCCTCCATCCTCATCCCATTCCTCTCTTCCTCATCCTGCTCCTCTCTTCCTCATCCTGTTCCTCCATCCTCATCCTGTTCCTCTCTTCCTCATTTCATTCCTCCACACTCTGGTTGCTTGTGCTTGGAGACTGAAGTCCCACGTTGGAAAAGAAACCATGTCCACAGCCATCCCGATGTAGACAACCGATGGACCTAGAGATCAGATTCCAGCAATGTTCCAAGAGGACACAATTCTTCAACTGAAGCCACTGTCTAGTGTACATGACAGGGGAATTCAGCACAGAGCCCCCTTGGGACACTGCAGAGCCCTTCTGTCAACCGCATGATTACCCAGCCCTGAATGTTCTCTTAATGAAGGAACCATGAACTGACCAGTTGATTACTTAACGTGTCTATTCTGTCACGGATACAGTGATTCATTCATCCTGAAGGGTTGCAGGAGACCCTCATGCCTGAGGGATGCTGAACAGGGAAACATGAGAGGGGTGGTGTGGAGGGCTTGCAGAAGGGGATACACACTGGGGTTTTGTGAATCTGACCCCGGCTATCCACTATCCATGTGGTTATCAGTAAATAATTCCACTTCTCTGCACCATGCCTCATATCTAAAAGGAAAATACTCAAACCTAGCCTGCAGTGTTACTGCCGCATCCCTAAGTGGGAGGTGCTCAGTGAATGCCAGTGTCTTCGTGAACTGAGAGAGTGGAGTGCCACGTCCCTAAGTGGGAGGTGCTCAGTGAATGCCAGCGTCTTCAGGAACTGAGAGAGTGGAGTGCCACGTCCCTAAGTGGGAGGTTCTCAGTGAATGCCAGCGTATTCGTGAACTGAGAGAGTGGAGCAAGTTTGGGGGAAGCCTCTGCTTATTGGGATAAAGAGCTCAAATGTAATCTTATTGCTAAGATTGATCATTTGTATTTTGTAGCCCTTAATACAGTGTATTTAAATGTTAGTGTGGGGCTGGGAGAAGAAGACTCAGTGGGTAAATGTGCTGGCCACCAAGTCTGAGGACCTGACTGTTTTTTTAAGCACAAATAAGCCACTTTAATAGATATTAGTTTGTATTTATATAGTGCCTTCTTCAAGAACCTTTTAAATGCTTTACAGACTTCCTCTCTAATTAATCCCCACAACAATTCTGTGAAGTAGGTATCACTCCCATTTACAAGAGGGAGACTGAAGCACAGAGAGGTTAGGTGACTTGCCCAAGGTCACACAGCTGAGTTCACTGGAGAGCAAGAACCCCAGCACCTGGCCTTCCAGCTCCCAGCCACATCCCTCAGGAGAGAATCTTTAATGAAAAGCATCTTTACAGAAAATATCAGGAGGAGCATGTTATGAAAGTGAGGTCTTCCTACGACCATCCAGGAAAGAAAGAGGCCATAAGGCCGCTATAGCACATTTCCTTGCCCCTTCCTAAGGCACCCAGCTCCTGTCTTGAGAAACCTTCTAAAGGTGAAATTCCCATGACAGAAGCTGCATGACTCAGAATGGGCTTAACTTAGAATATTTACTTTTAGTTATGATAATTCATAGAAACTTTGTCCTAATATACAAAATTTGGGACAGCTGCCCAAACAAACATGCACATAATCACAGAGCAACTAGCCTTGTCTGAAACTCGCATCTGCCCTCATCAGAATCGAGGGGAGCAGCAATCACCTGAAGTTTGTGCTGGGCCGCTCACCCTTCTTTCTCACTTCCTGGATCTGCTATCCCAGACCTGACTTTTATATCCTAAAAGCTCATGGGGAAAGGGCAGGAGTGACTCTGCAGTTTGCCCTTTGACCTCTGCACTGTGTATGTGACATGGGCAGGCCACTCCCACAAAAATTAATAAATGTAAATGTTTTAGTTATTAGCCAAATCATATCCACATACTGCAGGCCTGTTTACTACCTAAGAGCTTTGTGTGAAGCACATAATGTCAAGACTTCAACAGCATTTACCCACATTCCCGTGAGGAGACCGGAAACCTGAATACCTGATCGTGTTCAGAAACATGGCAAACCACAAAACAAAGCACTGGGATCGGATAGCTTTCTTCTTAAGTCAGTGGAACATTCTTTTAAAAGATTGTTTTTAAAACTCTCGCAAATGAATAAAAAACATCACATAGTGAATTAGCCTGACCCAAAGTCCATGCAACCCAATGAGCTTCTCTCTAGTTACTGTAAGCATTCAGAATGCAAGTTGGGAAGCTTCACATTAATTTTTACACTTTTGGTATCAAGTATATTTTATGCATGTATGCAAATATATTTTATCAATGTAACTCCAGTTACATTGGACACTTCTAAAAATAGCTGTTGACCACTTGTATTTCTCATTTAAAAACTGTCCATTCAGTTCATTTGCCCATTTGTTGACTGGCAGTTTTACTCTCTTAGCAATTTAAAGTCTGAGACTCTTTGTAAATTCTGGATACCAGCCCTCCTAGCCTGAAGTAAAGCTGGTAAAGATTGTCTCCCACGATTCTGTTAACTCTGCCAGTTGTTTCCTTTGCTGAATGGAAACTTGATTCTCATATGTTCCATATGTTGATACTTGGTCATACATCTTGTGTTGTTGGTGTCCTTAAAATGTTCTTGCCAAGCCCAATATCTTGAAGGGTACCCCCTTGGACTTTATTTTGAAAGTTCCCACATTTCAGGTTTTAAATTAAGGTGGTTGCTGGATTTTTGAATTGATTTTTGTATAAGGTTGAAAGATACAAATGTAATTTCATCTTCTGCAGGTAGAAATGCAGATTGGCCAGTACCATTTGGTATCGGCTATCTCTCTCCTAAAGCATGTTTTTGCTTCCCTTGTCAAAAATCAAGTGGGTTTTCCTTTGCCGTTTTGTCTCTGGGTCCACTATTCTGTTGGTCTACCTCTCTGTTTTTATTCCTGGGTTAGCTGTCATTATCATTATAGCTGCATAGTATAATTTGAGTTCTAGTGTTATAACACCCCCAGCAGTATTGTTACTCTGTAAGATTGATTGTTTGGGTCATTTATGGTCTTTCATGGAACCATATGAATTCTTGTTTTATATTTTCTAAGCCTGTGAGACAGGACATGGATATTTTGATAGGTGTTGCATCAATTCTATATGTTAATTTTGGTAGGATAGACATTTTCATCATATTAATTCTGCCTACCCAGGGAACATAGAATGGTTTGCCTTCGTCTAGCATCTTCTGTGATTTCCTTTTTTGGTTATCTTGAACTTTTCATTGTAGCGATCTATGTCTTGAATGAGACTGCCCCCCGCCCCAGGCTCATGTATTTGCATGCTTAGTATTGACACAGTACTCAGGGAGGATTCGGAAGTGTGTCCTTATTGGAAGAAGTTTGTCAATGGGGGTGGACTTTGACGTTTCAAAAGCTCAAGGCCCAAGGTCTGTCTGTCTGTCTGTCTGTCTGTCTGTCTGTCTGTCTGTCTCTCTTTCCTGAAGATCATGGAATAACTCCCAGCTACCTCTCCAGCACGATGTCTGCCTATGAACTACTATGCTAATGTAGTACCATGATAATTAAAGACTAAACCTCTGAAACTGTGAGCAATTCTCTAATTAAACACTTTCTTTTATATGGGTTACCTCGATCATGGTGTCGCTTCACTTCTTTGGTTATATATATCCCCAAATACTTACTGGTAGAGGTGTTTTTAAATAGAATATACTTCCTATCAATCAAACATTCAAAGAAAGAAATCAAACATCTAAAGAAGAAACTATAACATTTCCTTCTCTTAGCAGAAGCAGAGGTCATTTCCCAAATCATCCTCAGAGGACAGCATTGGCCTACATACAAACCAGACAGAGCGCAAGAAAGAAAACTGCACATGACTATTGCTCAGGAGCACAGACGCAAAGAGGCATAACAACATATCAACAGAGAGACTCGATAATGTGTAAGACATTATACACCCTGCCATGCTTGACTCATGTCAGGTCTACAAGAGAGAACTCAGCATTTGAAAGTCACTTAGTGCTATTCACTTCACTGACAGTCTAAGGAAGAAAATTTGTATGAACATACAACAATAATAAAACTTTCTCTCCGAAAAACACTCTTAAAGGAAAAGGTGCCTCCACATAAAGGAAAAGGCATTCTAATTGCTAATGCATAGCAATTAGAATGTGTCACAAGAAGACATAAGCCAACTGAACCAACTCTCAGTGGCCAAAGGCAAATAACAGATGAGTAACAAATTAAGTTCTACTGGCTGATAGCCAGAGATATAAGAGATATAGCCATGAGTCCATACAAAAACAATAGCCAGAGATATAAGAGATATAGCCATGAGTACATACAAAAACAAATATTGAATCTGTAGATAAGTAAAGGAGCAAAGACACATCTTCTATACAAGATATTCTAAAAATTGACGTAGATTATTTTACTCTCAGGGAAATGAAATGCAAGACTCTACCTCCTCACAGTTCTTCCTTCCGAAGAGTAGGAACGGAAAGGGAGAACAAGTCAATGTCAGAGGGAGGGGTGTGGTAGTTACTAGGATAGCCAAGAGATCAAGGCCAACACCAGTTATAAGAAAATGTATCATGATGTGATGTCATAAAAATAGCGAGCGCTCTAACGACAAGGAAACTGCTCAACAAATCCCAACAGGGAAACATTTCATACCATACCTGATCAGTCTCCTCCAAACCGTCAAGGTCCTCAGACCCTTGAAAAGTTCAAGAAACTGCCACAGTCAACAGGCTCTTAATAACAAAGGAAAACTTAGGGTCAGGTGGTACTCTGGGC
>NW_022196913.1:48274156-48288904 GCF_008632895.1 Mastomys coucha | reverse complement strand
AAAGCCGCCATAATCAAACCAAAGAAAGTCAAAGTATGGAGAAATGAGGCATGAGATATACAACATCTGTCTTATGCCTCCTGGATTTTTTCTAAAAGTCAAAAGCCTTTAAAAAACCAAAGATGTATTTTTATAATATTTAATAATGCATTTTGTAAGATGGCATTAATATAGTTGTCTCAGAGTCTCCATCATATACCAAAACAAGTCAGTAACTCAAAGCCAGAGTTTAAAGACCACAAAGTCACTCAGTTGTGAAGAAATGAGATTGTGCGCTGATATATCTGAAGTTTACCTAATCAATACAAAAGTCAGAAATAACAGAACCAATAAACTTCAGTGTAGGAATACATGGATACCAAATACCTCCTCTTTCAGAAAAAAAGTAAATGATATTGTGTAAAGTAGACAGATACACACATGTTACACAGAGATCCACACATATACACATGAGTATGCTCACACAGATGCACATACACACACACACAGACACTCAGTTAAAAGAGGGGTTAGATAGAGTTATTATGGAAAATAAACAATTTCTGTCTTGTCTGGTAGTAGCCTGAATTTAACAGCCGTATTAGAAAACCATGGTTGCCATGGCAACCAATTGAGACAATACATTTAAGGCAGTTAATATAGACTCTGGAACATAGTAAGTGCTCAGTTAATTTTTGTGTTATTCCAGGGCCACCGGAAATGGATGCTGCAGAAAGGAGAACATGGCTTTGGATTCCCCAGAACCTTACAACTCATAAACATGCATAACTTAGGAAGTAACCATTGCTGAGTAGAGTTCACCACTTCCAGCTCATCACTGATCAGTGCATACAGCATTCATTATTCTGCAACATGATGCTCTGATAATTATCTGATGTACCAGTGCCAGACACTTGTACAGACAACAGTCTCACATTTACCTGCATAATTAAAACCAAATACTGCTTAACAGATGTTTAGCTATTTCTGAATTTCCTATCAGAACAAAGCTAGCATCTTACAAAACAGATTTTGATGAATAACTTGGCCACAATAAACCTTTTAAAAGAAAAATACTGGCATTGACAGCCTGAGGTTTTCAGATTATGACATCATTAATCATCTTAAGTATCATGTTTCACGTTGGCTAGATAGTTTACTTTATACCCTAGAGGCCATGGCACTTTATTACACTTAAAGTGAAAGATACTTCTTGTTCATTGCTCATCAAATGCTACTTTAGATAACTTCTAAGTCAAAAAACATTTCTCTATTAAGTGTAGAAAACATTAGGATGAATTTAAAGCAAAAAGTTACCCGGCTGTCCAGCACCTGTTTCTCATGCTAGTGTGCATGAAATGATATCAGCAGTCATTAGTAAAGATCTTTTCTCTTAAGCAAAATTACTGCTGAAAGGCGGCCCCTTCCAGTTCTGACCTCAGCTGTACATACCCATGCTTCAGGGGACACTGATAGTGTCCCTGCATACATTAAACTGTATACACATTAACTATATTCTGTGTAAGGTTTTGACATTTCTGAACCCACAGAAGCCCACTGGGAATCACTCCAGCTGAGAAACACAATCCGCCTAAGCTTTATCCACAGTTGCTCCTAGGCCAGTGTGGTAGGAGTGGTGGGAAGGAAGATCCCTCATTTCTATTGCTGTGCAGAGACTCCACAACCATGGCAGCTCTTATAAAAGGAAGGAAGCATTTAACTGGGGGCTGGCTTACTGATTTGGAGACTTATTGTCCATTATCATCATGACAGTTTGCACAGCAGCACACATGGTACTGGGGCAGTAGCTGAGAGCTTTGCATCCTAATCTGTAGGAAACAGGCAGAGAGAGACACTGGGTCTGGTGTGGGCCTTCAAAACCTCAAAGCCCACCCCCAGTGACACACTTCCTCCAACAAGGCCACACCTCCTAGTCCTTCTAATCTTTTGAAAGAGTTCTACTCTGCTTACTGAACATTCAAATGTATGAGCCTAAGAGGGCCATGCTTATCCAACCCATCACAGAGGTGAAGAGCTGCCAAAAACTAGCATACTAATTTATGCAGGATTCTGGAACACTGGGTCGTTAGATATACCTGCCACGTATGAATCTGGGGTGGACAATGCCACACAGGACACAAGCCCCTAAGATAGTCTTTTCTACTGCATGCAGACAGACAATTGCTGTTCCCCTGCCCTTCCTTGCTGAAGTTGGGAAAAGGACTGTCCTTAGAGATGCTAGGCACATCTGATGGGGGATATTAGGAGCCCTGCTATAAACAGATATTAAATAGTAGTCTGTACAGTGAAGAGTCAGAGACCCCCTTCACCTCCTTGTCCTCCTCGTGCTCTTCCTCCTCCTCCTTTTCTCGATAATCCTTCTCAGGATTATCTTCTGAGGAGAAACTCACAAAGATAAAAGACATTTAGAGCAAGAATTGGGCCTCTGCTAATAAAACCAGAATCCTACACACACACACACACACACACACACACACACACACACACACACACCAGCAGAAACCCCTAGGGGACACGCCCACAACCATACAGTGTTTCCATCAGGTTTGTTTAGCTCCTCACTAAATGGAAAAAGACTGTTAGAGGCCTGGGAGATGGTTCTTTATAAAAGACAGAGACCAAAACAGACCAATGAACTTGGGATGGACAAAGCAGGGGGTGAATGAACAGAGGAAAGATCTGAAATCAATGTTCTCACCAAGACCCAAAATGAGGAGCATTCAGGAAAAGGGGAAGAGAAGGTAGAGGAGGGGGGGAGAAGAAGGGAAGAGGGGAGAAGAGAGGAGGGCAGGGGAGGGAAGAGAAGGTAGGAGAGAGGGCTTCAGAGGACAATGAAACATTCTACAGTTAAAAATAACAAACAAACAAACAAAAACCACCATCAGGCCTAGGAAAAAAGGTATTTTCAAATTGCAAAGACTTACCGTTTTTACTTTTTGAAAATACCCATCAGGTTGGACACCTGTCTTTCCAAAAGACACACACACACACACATACACACACACATACACACAGAGAGAGAGAAAGAGAGAGAGAAAGAGAGAGAGAAAGAGAGAGAGAGAGAGAGAGGGGGGGGGGAATAGAGGTCTGGGAAGATGGCTTAGCAGTTAAGAACACTGTCTTTTCCTCTGATAGATCTGGGTTCAATTCCCAACATCCACACAGCAGCTTACAATCATCTGATTCTGGTCTCAGGAGATCTTACACCCTCTTCTGGCCTCCTCAGGGATTGCACACATATAATGTGCAGATACACATTCAAACAAAACACCCAGACACATAAAATAAAATAAATAAAGTGTAAAAAAAAAGTGTAAAATAAATAATGGAACCTGCGGACTCTGGGTAAAAGGTTAAAAAAGCTGGCTAAGCGCTGACTCTGCAAGCTGGAGGACGCAAGTTCAGATCCTTAATACACATATATAAGAGCTAGGCATGGCACCTCGTGTCTGTAATCCTAGCTTTGGAGGGCAGAGACAGCTGGTTCTGGCAGTTCATTGGCCAGGAGATCTAACAGAAATAATGAGGTCTATGGTCAGTGAAACACTGTCTCAGAAAATAAAGTGGAAAGATGATTGAACAGGACATAATGATGTCAGCCTCTGACCTTTAGGAGTGTCCTCATGGGTAAGCAGACCTGCACGAAAATGTGCCCACACATGAACCCAACATGCACACAAATATACGCATATGCACACACATGTGCATACCCAAGAAAGGGGATCAGAGAATCCCGATGGCAGGTGTACGGAATGACTATGACTAACATGGTTTGTGTGAGGACTGGGAGAGTTGAGGAAGGTTGGCTACAAGGGACAAGCTGGTGTATGATTGTATGATTGTCATATTTGGCTGGAAAGGGGGAGATTTGCGAGATACTGGCATTTAGTTAAAGAAATTAAGACACGTAAGGAAATTTTAGAATGAGGCAGCTAATTACAGAGAAAGCGAATAGTTTCACCAAAGAAGACACACTGAGAACACAACCTGACCAAGTCAAGTCCCCCACGAGGACCATTTCTAGTCCTTGCCTGCGGCTCCTTTGGTCATTTTCACGTTGGTTCCTCGTGTGTTAAATGAGGCTACCACACTCTGAACTGTTAAGTATTTCAAGCACTAACATAATGATCACGATTTTGCAAAAGCAGGGAGACTGGGTTCCACTCTGAGAACTTCACAGTGGAAATTTCATGGGCAGAGCAAGTAGCCAGCGTAAGTGCCCCACTGGAGGCTTCCTTCTGCATATATTTAGGAAGTCCTTTGTGCAGAGTGACTCAGAAGGCTGATGCTGATGCAGATGTTAGGGCCAACGCTGTAAAATCTGGACAAGGAGGCCAATCAAGTTGGAAGTGAGTGGGAATCTCAGGCACCCACTACAGTAACGCGCTTGGCAGCCTGCCCCCTCTCTCCTTCACACTTTCCGTGTTGCTGTTCTACTTCGAACCACCCAGAAACCACTACTCTGATTTGGCCATCTATTAAATTCATATGTTGGCTCGGTGACTTATATTCGATTTCAGATTCTACACAGTAGTAGGATTTATTGTTTGTTTGCTTGATCGTTGGTTAGGACTTTTTTTTTACCCATTCTTGAAGGCAGATTTCACAAAGTGTCTTCCATTTGACACTTCCAAAGTGTCAATCTAGTCCCATTACTAATGGGTGTTATAAGAAAGGGTTCCGAGCCAGGCAGTGGTGGTGCACGCCTTTAATCCCAGCACCTGGGAGGCAGAGGAAGGCAGATTTCTGAGTTCGAGGCCAGCCTGGTCTACAGAGTGAGTTCCAGGACCGCCAGGGCTACACAGAGAAACCCTGTCTGGAAAAAACAAAACAAAACAAAACAAAACAAAAGAAAGGCTTCTGAGATAGCTACGTTTGAGAACTCAGTACTAAACAGGCCTGTCTACGCCTTAGACTTCAGGGACTGACTGTCAGACACTGTCCAGTGCAGACATTCACTCCTGAGCCTCTGAGAAGACTGTGGCCTCACCTCCTTCTACACACAGCCAGGAAGCCTTTCCTTCAGGGACCAGCCATTTGGACAGACACACCCCATGACCTATGTTATAAAGCAGTTTCCATCATAAGATCCTGCTTTCAAAAACAGTAAACCAGAATTGCCTTCATATTTTCTCCATGAGCCATGACAGGCACAAGTATCCTATCAAAAGGTCAAGGAATTTTTGCACTGTAAGTTGTGGGTCAAAACATCTGGTGAGGTTCTTGTCTGGGACATGAAGCTGCAGGTAAAGAACAGGAGGGGTAATTAGTGGCACTTTTCTCTCCATTCCAAAGCCAGACTTTAGCATTCCTTGGTCTCTGGGGATCACTCTGCACCCCACCCTCCACTCTGGCAGCAGAAGGGCCCACAAAATCAGGCTGTCGTTTGTCCCATTTGAACTGGTGGCTTTCAGCTGGTCAGACCACAGGAAGCTGGAAATAACTGTATAATCTGAAGAGAAATTTATGACCTTCAAAGAAAATTTATGACCTTCAATTTAATCATTAGCTATACAGTTAGTTTGGCTGGAATATTGAGTAAAAGCACACCAGACAGAAGCAATGTCAGCAAATAAGCCCATTGTTTGGCTAGGATAATTCCCATTGCTCAATGATGTTGAACACAGGAAAAGAGGCAGGAGTTGTTTCTGAGGCAAGCAGCTGAGGACATGGCTCCATGATCAGGAAAAAGGGCAGTTAGTGATAATAATAATAATGATAATAATGATAATGATAATAATAACAATAATAATAATAATAATAATAATAGTTTTCAACATTACTTACCTGGATAATTAAAAGCAGTTGGTAGACTAACATGGTTCTCTTTCACAGCTGTTTCCTAAAATGCATAAGAATGTATATGCATATGAATGCATTTGTGTCAATACTCTTGTATGTTGTATGTATGCATATGTATGTAGGAGGATGATAATGGGTACATGAGGTTCTTCATAAATGACATTAAAAGAAATCAGAAAATGGGGAGGGATTAAAAGAAAGAGTGTGGGAAGTTAGGGTTTAACACCTATCAAAAATAGATGTGCATTTATTGACTAATAGAGTTCCTTAGCATTCAAAACAACTTCTCAAGCTAACATGTCACTAAAATAAGCAAAGTTCATTAAAAATTCTGTGAGAAGACAAGTTTTTTAATCTGGAGACTGACAATAAAAAGTTGAATGCATTCTAAACTATCCAGATGGAATTTACAGGAAGCCAACTCCCACAATTACCTTATCTTCATCCAAAATATGTCTAATGACCCCCCAAAAAGATAATTTTTGATTGGCTCAACTACACTGAGATCATATTGGGAAGAATTAGGTAAAGTGTTAAACTGAAAATTATATGTCATACACTTACCCAACAAAGAAGACGATCACAGCTAGTTTAGATGCTAATGCTGGGTGCTAAGTGAACCACAAATAATTTCTGTCCCATATAACTTCATTCCATGCTTTTGTAATTTCCATGGGAAAATCTTATCTAGCTTTTTTTTGTGTGTGTGTGTTGTTGTTGGGTTGGTTTTTGTTTGGTTTGGTTTGATTGATTTTTCTTATAAACCAATCTGAAATCTCTTTCTATGTGTGTTGACCTAATGATTCTAATTCCACCTTATTCCTCTTGAGTCTGATGAACGTAACTACCATCTCTGGCTTCCATCTTTCCCCCAACCCCACCGCCCTTCCCCCAGCTGCTCCAGAATCTTCTCTCCAGCACCCTCCCCTGAGTATTCAGAGCTCCAGCCTTGGGGCTCAGGTTTGGCGCTTTTCTTGCTCTGCCTCAGCATCTCTCCATTTCCACAGTGTTAGTAGCTTGGCAAAGTCAGGCCTCCAGGCCAGGGATCTTCCCTGAGAGGCATAGACACAAACATACAAAACACTTTCTTTACACTTTGTAGGAACAACAAAGTCACAGGCAACCTGCTTGTCCAGGACACATTCCCTTGAACCTTCTAATATAAACAGTACCGTCAACAAGCATCTGATTAATTAAAATGCTGGCCAGGTGATTGTCTTGTATCATTGAAATTTTGAATTAAATCAAGACCCAGCCACTTTGAAAAGTAAGTTATCACATGCCCCAACTTAGTCTTACAGTGCTGAGGCTGTAGTTTAATAGTGATTGCAATTAGGTTTGGATTATACCATGGGTTTAAGTCATATAAGAAACTGGGATCATTCCTTAATGTGTCTGAGACTCATTTGGAATTTATTCATATTTCAACCTTCATCTTCCACATTTGAAATCAGCATCTTTTAGGTGCTGCAGAAATGGTTCAGTGGTTAAAAATACTTGTTGATCTTGCAACAGCCATCTGTAACTCCAGCCCCAGAGGATGCAACACTGTCTTCTGACCTCAGGCACCAGGCACACACAGGGTTTCCAGACATATGCGCAGGCAAAACATCCAGACACAGAAAATCAAAAATCATATTTTTTTCTAAAAAGAAACGTGTTTTAGACAAAAGTAAACTTACAAGGAAAAACCCAGTACTAAGGCTGCAGGAGTAAAACTTCATATTGAGTATTGAAATAAAGAAAGATAATTATGTAAGAAGAGAGCAGAGATGTGAAAAACATATAAAATGCATGCTGCAAGAACAAACTGTTAAACTCAAGGATTTGACCTGCATCCAAGGCTGCTGCTATTTAGTTTTAAGGAAAGTTCTAGAATAATATGTAGTCTAACTGAAGTACTCCAATAAGTCAAGGCAACGTTTGAGACTGTGTCAGCATAAATAGAAAAAAAGAATAAAGAAAGAACACACCATCTCCATGGTACTCTTCCAAGCTCCCTCGTGGCCCCTTCCTCTAAGGTCCCCTCTTGGCTCCATCTGCTTGTCTAGCAACGCCAGGATTCCTCTGCCTTTGCATCTGTCAGGTTAATACACTCAGAAGTTTCATCATGGTTTCCACAATGCTCGAACCCCTGCAAATGTACACTGCTCCCTGGCCTCTCAGCCACTAATCAGAGTTCACAGTGTAATCACACAGGACCAGGGAGCCGCCCTCCTCGTGCTTCTCGACTCACTTATGTGAAGATTTCTGATGCACATTAGATGGTTGTTCTTGATGGATATGTGGTGTTAATTTGCTAATATGAACACAGAACTACTGCATACTCTCAAATTACTCAATGGTGATCATGACTAGTAGATTCAGTATTTTTTTCTAGTTTGTCTAGACTATACACGTAAGGGATTTCTTTGCCTCACTGGATTCTATTTTTTATTCTATTTTGAGAGTTAATCAAATCAAAGCAAATAAAACATTTCACTTATAAAGATAGTACTCTTATTTCATTTTCTATTCCACTTGGAAAAAATTGAAGGCCTTTGTAGACATGAGATAGGTGAGGTAGCTTTGTGGGAAGTTCTAAAATCTCCATGTGGGTGATAAAGGCTTCTGCCTCCCGAGAGTTCACATTTGCGACTATCTAAAGTGATGTTGGCACCGTGACCATAAATCAGAGAAGCCACACATCTCATTTAGAAATAATAAAATTTAATAGACAAGAAACCACCCCCATAGAGATTACAACATTAAAGGACTACCCTTTCCATTCAATGGCATGGAGAATTATGTTGCTTTGGGTTGTTATGGGTTGTTGTTATCATACATTGAAAACTCTTTAAAAACCAAATCAATACAGTGGCATTAAGAAAAATATTGCCACAGCACATACAGAAACAACTTCAGTACTGCAGACACCACACAAAGCAGCAGAACACAGTGATGGCCTGGAGCCTTCCGGAAATCTCCTGTGGTCCTTCGCCAGCTCACTCAGCGTTACAGTTCAGACAAAATGAGCATCTTTAAAAAGGAAACCTTATAAATATATAAATCCAATCCACAAAACCCTTAAATATTGTATTTGCTCAGAGTACAAATGGAGTTCTGGAAACCACATCCACAACACTGCCTAAAACTAGGATTTCTGGAGTCAGAAATGTATTTAGCTCTAAGTTGAGGTTTAAGTTTCATTGGACCACATCCCACATATACTTTCTCACTTTCTCATTACATGTACCTTAGACATACATGTTCTCAAAGTCAGTAGTTATACAACTAAGACAAAACTCCTATTCTAGATAAGTATCTGTTTTCTGTCAGTGGGGAGGTTAGAACTGGCCCCCTGAAACTGTGTCATACCACAAATATTTCACCACAAACAAGTTAACAAAATCTTGGTAAAGCCCTTTGCTAAGCATTATGGGTATTGTTAAGTCATCAGTAATAAGTCTCAGAGACTAAGAAGCACTCCTTCCGATTTTTGCCTAGTGAACGTTCTATTAATCCACCTAAAACCTGCTACGCAACTTAATCCCATAAATATATACATTCAACATCACCCCACCCCACCCCCACCTCATGAAGAGGAGTCCATCCCCATGCCATGAAAGCTTATGTCTTTACAGAAAATAAATTAAGGACTCAAACCTATCCCCAAACTGACTGAATAGCAAGCAACCGTGAGTGAGCTGCACTTCAGCATCTCCACTCCACCTCAAGCAGGGCATCAGTTTGGCGTGGTTTCACTTCGCCTTTGCGTGAACTTCCACAGGACAGAAACTTGAAGCCCAGTAGTGCTCAGCAGAGCACTTGGGTTCTCGGTGCCTGGTGCTAGGGCCGCTAGTGGCCTGGTTTTCCCTACGCAGGTTCCCCCAGAACACTGCAGGAGTCAGCAAAGCCTGCCCTACTCAAAGCTCTAAAACAAGGGCGAAAAGATGAAACCTTCATAAACTGATAGCAACTAATTTAAATGGAACTTTGTTCAGGATCAGTAAGGGGTGTGGCTGGTTGAGGACTGTGGTTAGGAATCAAACAAAACAGTTTTAATCAAACGAAGCATTTTCACGCTTTAAGGAATTATCCCAATGAATATTTCCACATGCAAAAAACTGCTCAGATCTTCCCAGAGAAGCCTGGGAGAAAAACCTATATGGAGGAAAAGGCCTGTGTTGAAGATAAATGGCCATTCCCTGATAAATGGCCCTGGCATGAGGTCTAACCTGTGCTAACTTCTCAGTGATATCTGCCTTCCGTGGCAACCTGTCAAAACAGGAATCGTGCAGGAACCACCCAAGAAGATGAGACTGGGAGGGGTGGGGGCTGGGGCAGGAATTCCTGCACAGAAGCAAAAGGAATCTGAGGAAACAGCAGCCTTCAGAGAAGCATGACCTCAAGTGAGAAAGCGCCTGAAGATGATGAGGGGCTACCGGGCTAGGAAAATGAGGGGCGTTCCCATGTGTTTTACAGTAGCTTGCCTCTGACATCTAACATCATGGGATCTGACACCATGGGATACACTTAACTTCAAGGAGGACTCCATTCATCCCCATGTTTGCACAAAGAACCCACCACAATGTAGCACATCTTGCCTGGTACCTGTCTGAAAGCACTCCCTGGGCCTATGCCTTTGTTCTGGGCTATCTCATAGCTGTTGGTGCTCCAGGAAGGCTATGCATACCTAGCTTTGCCTCTTGGCTAGCCCCTAGAGAGAAGTGAACTTTTTTTTTATTTTTAATTTTCAGAATCCAGGAAAACCCATCAAGCCAAAATCTGGCTGGAAAACGGACCACAGACATATGGCCAAGGGCTTGTTGAGGCTGTAGGACACTAATCGTAGAGAATACAAAAGAAAGGCAAATCATAAGTACATCATTTGAACGTAGCCACATGTGCCAAGTTCCCTATGCTGCATATTGATTAAGAAGGAAGTGCCATACAGTCCAGAAATTCATGACAAACACATTGGCAAAAACCATACACCATGAGGATGACAAGGCTAGAGGGGACGAGGCTAACGAAGACCACCCCCAGGGTGACTTTCTTCGACACCAATAAGTAGATCCCTAAGGGCAAGGAGCTGAAGTACAGCAAACCTAGCAACCAAACTAACACCCGGATGGATGTCTGAAAGAGCAAGGAGGTGCAGTTCCACACCGTCCAATTATGGGACACAGTGGTGACAGAGTCGAAACTGGCTGGCCTGTAGAATTCTACCACGGGGGTGGAGCTGAGAGATGGGGAGCTCTCTCTCTGCACCTCCATGATGGTGATAACCAAGCAATTGGAGGACGAGTGAGAAGGGCTGACAAGGGAAGCCAGCCTCTTGGGGGTGAGCAGCAGCTCAGTGGGGTTCTCAGGCAGGCATTTCTTCCCTTTGCTTCCACAAGTCAAGTTTACAAGGATGTTGTTATCATCGGGCAGGCTGCTGACTTCCTCATCCGGCAGGCATGTCTCAAACCTGCAGAAGGGACAGACGATGACACCCTGGGGAGAGTCCCCAAAGTCTATGATCTTGTGGAGGCATTTGGCGCAGACCCGGTGACAACACTCCAGAACCTTGGGCTTCCTCTGCTTCAGGTTGTACCGATTGTAACAGATCTTACACTCAAGCTCATCAGAGGCCTGAGACTCCGCAGGCTCTTCTGGCGGCTGGCTGGCCATCTTGAGTTATGGATGCAATCTTTTGTAGGTGTGCCTAGCTGAGCAGTGACTTGGATTAAAGAATCCCTCTGAACATCACATCATCAGGCCAGGAGGCTGGGAGAGGGAGGGCTGGAAAAGACGGGAGAGAATCCAGAAGTCTTTTGAACATTTTCAGCTCCTGCTTGGTGCTGTCTCTGACATGTATTTTAAAAGGGCAGCTGAAGGATCTGCAAAGAAAAAAAAAAAAAACAACAGTGATTGTCATAGAGCAAACAGATCACTGAAACTGAGAACTGCTTTGTGACGTTTTTTTGAACGCCAAGGATCAGGTGCAATAGCTCTAACAGATGAAATCCCTTCCTCTTTAGCCTCTCTTGCCCTGGGACAGAAAGGTGTCACATCCATGCTTCAACCCACAAACATCAAAAGAAGGAACTTAGTCCTAGTGTGTGTGAAGTGCACTGAGGTACACCTCAGTACCATGTGCTCTACAACACTGTCTGCTGTAGCAAGGACAGATTATCTCTTTGAAATTTGTACCAAATGTTAATCTCTTCGAAACATGGGACTCATCCATAGTGCCATTATGAAAAACAGCTAAGTACCTTCCAAGGTGCCCACAAACACCTAAGAATCTTCCTGCTTACTTGTCTGTCTGCCTGCCTGCCTGTCTGTGATAGTCTTACTATATAGCCCAGGCTGGGCCCAAACTCACTACACAGCCAAAGCTGACATTAACTTCAGCAAGCCCATGACTCAGGCTCATCAGCCCTGAGATTGGGGGTCATGTCCCACCACACCCAGCTTCCTAAGGAACGTTTTAAGAATAAGCATTAAGAACATGTTCTCAGGAAGCATTTTTCTGCTGATAAGAGTGTTGGTAAGCGAAACAGATGGTTTTCACTTCTTTATCTGTTTTGCAAATGCCCTTAGTGTTTGACTAGTTTATTCAGATTTTCATTTCAGTGTCAGTCTTGTGCATATACATCTATACAAAGTAGGATAAAGATGCAAAGCCTCTGATACAGGCACTATAAACACACACATCCAAATCCTAAGAGAGAAGCGAGAATGGAAAATGCACACAATTACACACACACACACACACACACACACACACACCATAAACACAGGAAAAGTCATTTGTAGGTGGCAATCATGAAATACTCACTATTCACCATTGCACATACTGTGTGTCATATAAACCCTCCATATAGTCTTACTATTCACCATCACACCTACTGTGTGTCGTATAAATCCTCGGGTCTATGGTAAGCAGAAGGCATATGCCATCTGCGGGCCTGATGTTAGTAACAGGGACATTACTGCCACCAGCTCTGGCCAAAGGACAGAAGGTTTCTTCATGTGCATGGTGGGTCATCTGCAGCAAGCACCCTGAAAGAGGACAGCGGTATGGAGGATCTCCAGATCATTCTCATTAGCTTTAATATGTGATATTGGGGGAGGAGATCTGCCTTGAGTTACACTGCGCTTGGAGAGTCTGGAAATGGATTTGAATTTCTGAGCACACCCCTCCGAGCAACATAGCAGAAGGCTGTCACAGCATTTCTGGGGAGAGCCAGCAACTGTCTGCAACTCAAACCTTGCTATGGATCACACCACCCTAAGGGAAGGGACAACGGAGAGCTAAATTAAACTTGGGCAGTTTTAAACTCAAGAGCACAGAGTGTTGTTCTTCTTATTTATGAATTATGCTAATTCTCCAATAACTTCTTATTCTGACTGTGAAATGGGTGCCAGTGGCAAGCACCGTGCTTGTGGCGAGGCCAATCAATGGACCAAAATTTATTCATCTATATTCAAAATTGGTCTCTAGGATTTTTCTGTCCAGTACGGAGTTTGGGGATCAAATGTGTGTTTATTCTATAAATGAACCAGGAGCTTTGAGGCTTCTGAATCAGTGTGAGCAATAGTAAAATGTGTTCTTTAAAAGTTACATAGAACTGGGCTGCAGTCTCACAGCCTGCCTCTGTGGTTTTCAGAGCTGGCTTTTTAATCGCATTCCCACCTGTCATATGGCTACTATCCAGATTTTTGGTTCTTCTTGGGTCAAATTTGGATACATAGCTGAATTTTTAAAAAAGTCTAGTTCATCTGGGTTTGCAAATTCTTTGACCATTAGTTGAGCAGATTGTCTTCACTGTCCACCTGTCTGCCCCTGCACCTTCAAACAGTTCCCTTCTTCTTTCACACCCTCTCACGTCGTCACACACACACACACACACACACACTTACACTACCTGTATTGTGCCAATCCAAAACTAGCTGCATAGGGTACATATCTTATTGGGTTTGTTTCCCTCATTTCAGCTTTTTAGCATACTGTCTCCCCTAATTTACCTTAGTGTAGGTTGCCACTCCTTTTTCTCATTTCATACTAAAACACTCTACCGTCATTTTAAGATGCACCAAGGTGGCAGCTTCCCATTGTCTACAGCTTTCACTCTCTAGGAGCTTTGGTGGGCTTTTAGACAACTTGACATTTGACCTTCTTACGGCTAGTGCTGTATGTAGTCAGGGTTCCACTATGTAGCCCTTACTGCCCTGGAACTCATTATGTAGACCAGGCTAGCCTCCAGCTCACTGAGATCCACCTACCACTGACTCCCCAGTGTTGGAATTAAAGGTGTGCCCCACCATGCCTGGGTCATGTGACTTGATTTATCCTTTGATACAATTATTTCAATTATTTCACTTTTAAGTAGAAAAGAATCTTTCATCATCTTCCTTGACTGATCTCTATTAATGGATTCTGAGCAGAGAAGAGAACTCCACAGCCCTCCTTCCCTTTGGATTTACTGTTCTATGTAGCCAAGTGTTTATTCAACTTTTCTAAGACTTCCAGAAACAAGTGTTCTGTATTCAAGAGACATCAGGCTCCACATGAGTATTATACGTAGCTTTGTATCTATTGCTTATCATCTTCACAGTGGATAGAAGATTATCGAGGAGACAAGTAGACAGAGCATATTAAAGTGTCTGGCAGGATTACACTTGTACCTCTAACAGCTTTGCTTTACAGATTCCATGGTACATTACTTTATGTAGAAGTTTTACCTGTCTTCTTCATAAACTACTCCTCTTTGTCCTTGAGAATACCATTCCTTAACCCACTGACTACTTTATCTCAAGCACCACCTCATCTAACCCTGACATTGGTCATTCCACTGACTCTGTTTACTCTGGATCACTATCTAGCCTGGCATATTCAACTTTGATCAATTTATTCCAAATGTGTGAGAGCAGGTGACAGAGAGAGAGAGAGAGAGAGAGAGAGAGAGAGAG
>NW_022196913.1:48249809-48274146 GCF_008632895.1 Mastomys coucha | reverse complement strand
GAGAGAGAGAGAGAGAGAGAGAGAGAAAGAGAGAATATATGTGTGTGTGCCTCTGAGTATGTGTGCATGTGTGCGAGTGTGTGAGATAGTATGTGTGTGCATGTGAATACGTGCATATGTGAATGTGCATGTGCCTGTGTGTGAGTGTTTTATGTATGTGAGAGGGTATGAGAGAGTATTGTGAGTGTGTGTACATGAGTGTGTGTGTACATATGTTATACTTAAGGTCTTGCACATGCTGGACAAATGCTGTACACTGAGCCTCTGCCCTGGCCCCACTTCTTAAAACATTTTATTTTGACCCAGGATTCCACTAAGTTATTCAAACTTCCCTTTAACTCACTCTGTAGCCAGACCAGTCTTATATTCATAATCCTGCCCAAGCAGCTATAATTACATGCTGGTCCTGCCACGCTCATTTTGGGATGTGCTTTTAGACTCAGCTAGTCCCAATAAATAAATAAGTAATTACTTTTATTCATTTACTTGTGTACACACACATATGTATGTATATACATGTAACACTACTTTTTAAAAGACAAAATCATGAGTTTGGCAGACAGGAAGACATGGAAGAAGTTGAAAGGGGAGGCAGAGATAAGAGGGACATAGTTCATAGGATGCAGTGTTCATATATAAAGTTTCAAAAAAATAAATTACAAAAAAAATGAGCCTAGATATGACCCTGCCGTGTAATAGTTAGCACTCTGGACTTTGGATTCAGTGACCTGAGTTGAAATCTCAGTGGAACCTGTAATGTTCTTCCTGCTATCTTCCCTCACTGGGAGGGCTACGGTTCTGGGGAGCAAGCCATTCCTTAGTACTCCATTCTTGGGTATTTTTGTTATAAAATGAGTAAAGAGATCAGTACATTCTTACATAATAAATTTTAATCCCAGGAGGGAAACAGCTGGCTGCCTGTATGCAGAATGTGAAGCATGTACAGTATGCACAGCGCGTGCAGAATGTGCAACGTGTGCAGTGTGTGCAGCATGTGGCCCATGTAGTGCACAGTGTGTGCAGTGTGTGCAACATGTAGTGTTCAGCATGTGTAGCAGGTACAGCTGCTGCTTCTCTCCACTTTCTACCATTGCTCCTCCATCTCCAGCCCCCAACACCATGGTGGAGACACCTGCAGCTAACCAATGCTTCTTCACTGATGGCCACTTGCTCTGGCTAGAAGCTCTTTTGGCATTCAAGAGCTCCAACACATCCAGAGGAGCTTTGACACACCTCTGAGAATGTGTTCCCTGGATTTGTCCGATCACTCCCTGTGGCTCTCCAGTTACATACATGTTCTAGTCCTAGATGGGCATTCTCTCAGGAACCCCATCCCTTTATATTTTGGTTCTGTGCTTCAGATCCCTCCGCCTGAATGAGACTATCAATTCTCTTAGGAATGGTCACCATGCTCTGCAAGTCAGTGACTGGATTGTCTGATGGTAAGCCACACAGCTCAATGCCTGAACGTCTTCCTATGCTGTTTTTAAATCTCCCGTGCACTTGCTATTCTTGTCTGTCTGCAGCCACCACTCTGTGTTGTGACGCATGATTCCAGGGTTCTTGTTGACTTCCTCTCCTTTGGCTGCAGTGACATCATGCTCGTTCTTCCATGACTGGGGTCCTGATGTAACTACTGTAGGACCCATGTGCCTGCAGGCCTGTGAGTGGTAGAAAATGGTGTCCACCCTCGGGACCATGGAGATACTAGTACAGCCATGAAGTACAGCCAAGTACTTCAGGAAGGAGAGAGCCTTCCTTCTCTGAAAAAAAATCATGGTTTCTTTGGAAAGTCAGCTGTGTTAGATGGTGTTTTGCTAGGGCACACACCTGAAGGAGGGTTTTCCTGGTAAAAGGATGTTTTGCTAAAACAAATATGTGAGAGGATGCATGCTGTAAAGAAGGACCCAATAGCCACTGGATGACACTGGAAAGCATTGGTGAGCCTTGCCATTCCTTAATGGTCATCAGTTGTTGTGACTTCATGGAAAGAAATGCACCAAAAAACTTCTGGCTGTGTTCTGGTAGCTTCTTGCCACTTCGTGGACTTGGGCAGATTGGCAGAGTGATGTCAGCTGAGACAGACTCACATGGAGTTTTACTAAGACAGACTCACTTGGTGTCTTGCTGTAGCAAGACCCGTGTGATGACACATGATATTTGGAGGGAGTATAAATAGGACTCAGCAAACAGTGACAGCGTGCTTGCATAGCTAGCTCTGCAACACTTTGTTGGTCTCATGTTTTCATCTTTGCTGATCTTCACTTCATTGAGAGAGGCACAACAGAGAACTTCTGGCATTCCTGCTGCTCCTGGTTGCTCCTGCTGACTCATGCCGATTCAGCAGAGACCTGGCTGTTTCTGCTGGGTCATGGCATCACAGCTGATTCATGTTTGCTATCCTGACACTACTGAACTGGACTGCTGATGTATATCATGACAAGGCAGAATGGATTTCCTCCAAAGAACAATTTCTAAACAGGTTTACTTCCCCCATATCCTAATAGCCTTTATTTTCCATACCCTCTGGTGGATGGTGGGATAGAAGTGAGGTTAAAGCATGTAAGGACCATATTAAAAGTAGGGTTTGAAAAATCGAAGCTGATACTTCTCCAAAGCCTGGGAGACAGGAAGAATGCAGCCCAGATGTTTGTGACACCTTGGTCTTTTACAGAGTGTTTATATAGGCAGAGAGAGAGAGAGAGAGAGAGAGAGAGAGAGAGAGAGAGAGAGAGAGAGAGAGACAGACAGACAGACAGAGAGACAAAGAGACAGAGAGACAGAGAGACAGAGAGATAGACACAGACAGAAAGAGACAGAGAAACAGAAAGAGAAGGAGGAGGAAGTAGAGGAAGAAAGGAAAAGGAAGAAGAGGAGGAGAATTTTCACTTCAGTCTTGCATCTTCCAGGCTTATATTCTTGTTTCCCTATGGAACTGTTAGGCTCCAATTTTATCCGTGTCTAACTCTTTACCTTCAGCTCTTACACAGCTTGTGGCTGCACCTGAATCTAGAGTTCTAACTCTGAGACAGGCTTGGGTGAGGAGAGGCAGACATGGGCTAAGGCAGGCTGGCAAGCTGCTTCAGCTTGCTGGCTCCCAGATCCCTTGCCAACTAAAATTCCTGGGACAAGTATTGATTCATATGGGAAATTGTGATAAAAACTGAGTTTGTAGAGAACATTGATTTATTTATTTTTAATTTTATGTGCATTGATGTTTTCCCTGCATCTGTATCTGTGTGAAGGTGTTGGAACTCCTAGAATTAGAGTCATAGACAGTGCTGAGCTACCATGTGGATGCTGGGAATTGAACCCAGGTCCTCCAGAAAAGCAGCCAGTGCTTTTAACCTCTAAGCCATCCCTCTGGCCCTGTGGCATCTTTCTTAAATAATATTCTTTTCACGTTTTACAGTGCAATTCAAATAGTTACATTACTATCTGGCAGTTAGATTAAAAGGTAGTTAGATACAAATTCTGCATGTTTTCCTTTTGAATTTTTTACATAGTTTTTAGAACTTGGACTGTCTGCAGGGTGGGGAGACAGCACATAAGTATGAGAACTGAGGTCAGGTCCTCTGCGCCTGACCTCATAAAAGCCAAATTCAGCAACCATGCCTGTAATCTCAGCCCTAGAGGTGTGGAGACAGGAGGATCCCTAGGGCTTTAGAGCAAGTTCATCCAAGCTGAACTGGCGAACACCAGGTTCATGTTCAATGAGACCCTGTCTCAAAGAACAAAATGGAAAGATGCCTGGAATGTCCTCTAGTTTCTACATCACACACACACACACACACACACACACACACACACACACACACACATCTTTCCTATTTGTAGCTTCTTTCCTAGATTTCCGTTATGTAACTCTTCTATGCCAAAGTCTAAACGACTTAATAGTAGATAAATAACTTTGTCTAATAGTATTTACCCAGACCTTTAGCCTGAAAATTCTTTACAGCAATTCTCCACAATGTTGACACTCTCTACAATACAGTTTTCTTTGAAGTCACCATCAGGTGTTCCTCATCTTTGAGTCAACAGGCATGGGGTTTTGTCTTAGGGTTTTATTGCTGTGAACAGACACCATAACCAATGAGCTTTTATAAAGACATACATTTAATTAGGGCTAGGTGACAGTTTCAGAGGTTTAGTCCATTATCATCATGGTGGGAAGCATGGCAGGATGCAGGCAGACATGGTGCTGGAGGAGCCAAGAGTTTTACATCTTGATCCAAAGGGAGCCAGGAGGAGGCTGGATTCTACACTGGTAGAATGGAGCTTAAACATATATCTGACCTCAAAGTCTGGTTCCACACTTCCTCCAACAAGGCCACACCACCCCGAACAAGGCCATGCCTCCTAACGGTAAGCATTGAAGCTCATGAATCTATGGGGGTCAAACCTTATTCAAACCACCACAGGCTTCCTTCTGACCAACAATCTGAAAGTAAAGCAGCCCTGTGGGAGTTCAGAAGCCTGACCTCCAGGTGCCTCACACTTGTGCTCTCATCTCTTACAGCCTCGAGGCCTCCATGGAAGAAGCCAAGGTCAGATTCCTGAAGATCAGAAGCAAGAGAAGCCCAAACAAAATCCAGCAGCAATACCAGTCAAGAGAACAAAGTCACCATAGACCATCCAGCACCTCCTTAACCCCTGAGCTGACCACCTCATTTAAATGAGTGGCCCTGAGACAGACATATTTAAACTCCCCCACTGATATAGTAAAGCATGCTAACTCAAGAATGAAGGACATTCCAGTTGCTCGTAGCCATTCTACTTTCTTTCTTTTTTTTTATTAGATATTTTTTTATTTATATTTCAAATGATATCTCTTTTCCTGGTTTCCCCTCCAGAATAAAAAAAAAACCAAAACCCTGTTTACTCCCCCCTCCCCCTGCTCACCAACCCACCCTTCTCCTGCTTCCTGGCCCTGGCATTCCCCTACACTGGAGCATAGAAGCTTCACAGGACCAAGGGCCTCTGCTTCCATTGATGACTGACTAGGCCATCCTCTGCTATACACATGCTGCTGGAGCCATGAGTCCCCCATGTGTACTCTTTGGTTGGTGGTTTAGTCCCTGGGAGCTCTGAAGGTTCTAGTTAGTTCATATTGTTGTTCTTCCTAAGGGAGTGCAAACCCTTCAGCTCTTTGGGTCCTTTCTCTAGCTCCTTCATTGGGGACCCTGTGCTCAGCCCAATGGATGGCTGTGAGCCTCTACCTCTGTATTAATCAGGCACTGTCAGTGCCTTTCAGGAGACAGCTATTATCAGGCTCCTGTCAGCCAGCACTTGCTGGCATCCACAATAGTGTCTGGGTTTGATGATTGAATATGGGAAGTATTCCCAGGTGGTGCAGTCTCTGGATTGTCCTTCCTTCAGTCTCTGCTCAATAGTTTGTCTCTGCAACTCCTTCCATGGGTATTTTGTTCCCCCTTCTAAAAAGGATGGAAGTATCACTTTGGTCTTCCTTCTTGAGTTTCTTGTGGTCTGTGATTTGTATCTTGAGTATTCCTAGTTTCTAGGCTAATATCCACTTATCAGTGAGTGCATACCATGTGTGTTCTTTTGTGATTGGGTTACTTCACTCAGGATGATATTCTCCAGATCCACCCATTTGCCTAAGAATTTCATAAATTCATTGTTTTTAATAGCTGAGTAGTACTCCATTGTAAAAATGTATCACATTTTCTGTATCCATTCCTCTGTTGAGGGACATCTGGGTTGTTTCCAGTTTCTGGCTATTATAAATAAGGCTGCTATGAACACAGTGGAGCATGTGTCCTTATTGCATGTTGGAGCATCTTCTAGGTATATGCCCAGGAATGGTATAGCTGGATCCTCTGGTAGTTGGTACAGTGACAGGCAGGTGGATCAATAGAATAGAATTGAAGACCCAGAAATGAGCCTACACACCTATGGTCACTTGATCTTTGACAAAAGAGCTAAAACTATCCAGTGGAAAAAAGACAGCATTTTTAACAAATGGTGCTGGCTCAACTGGTGGTTAGCATGTAGAAAAATGCAAATCGATCCATTCCTATCTCCTTGTACAAAGCTCAAGTCCAAGTGGATCAAGGACCTCCACATAAAACCAGATACACTGAAACTAATAGAAAAGAAAGTGGGGAAGAGCCTCTAGCACATGGGCACAGGGGAAAATTTCCTGAACAGAACACCAATAGTTTATGCTCTAAGATCAAGAATTGACAAATGGGATCTCATAAAATTACAAAGCTTCTGTAAGGCAAAGGACACTATCATTAGGACAATATGGCAACCAACAGATTGGGAAAAGATCTTTACCCATATGATTAATATCCAATATATACAAAGAACTCAAGAACTTAGACTCCAGAGAACCAAATAACTCTATTAAAAACTGGGATACAGAGCTAAACAAAGAATTCTCAACTGAGGAATACTGAATGGCTGAGAAGCACCTAAAGAAATGTTCAACATCCTTAGTCAACACGGAAATGCAAATCAAAACAACCCTGAGATTCCACCTCTCAACAGAATGGCTAACTTCAAACACTCAGGTGACAGCAGATGCTGGCAAGGTTGTGGAGAAAGAGGAACACTTCTTCATTGCTGGTAGGATTGCAAGCTGGTATATCCATTCTGGAAATCAGTTTGGTAGTTCCTCAGGAAATTGGCCATTATACTTTCAAAGGTGTGTGTTTTATGACAATAGATGGCCATAGAATGTTAACCCATTTCCAAATTAATCCAAAGTCAGTTTCTATCCAACCAAGGTAAATTTCCCTTCATTAAGCAATGGGTAACATTCCTGCCTGTGAGTTTTGAAGTTCCCTGAGTTGCAGCTACTGTGATTCTTATGTTTGAAATGATTAGTCAAAATATATCATCTATGTATTCTTCTGGACATAGCCTTTATCATTCTTATTATAATGATGCCCATTAATTAAGAGAATCTCTCAAAAGAACTCAGATATTTTAGACACATCAAAAGAGCTCTACAATATTATGGGACAAGGTTCTGCTGTGAAGGTAAGAATCTTGCCAAGATGACAGAAGTTCAGATACAAGAGAGCACTTGGTAAGACAGAGGTCAATGTAATCATACTGCTTACTATTCCAGGGCTCTGTTCTGTGTTTTGTGTTATTCCAAGTGAACTAACTGGTAGATAGTAGGGTGTGTTCTGCTTCTTCAAAATATCTCAAGGACAGATTTCATGTAGCCTGAGTCATGCTCACAAAGGCTATCAACCATTTGAACTTGGCATTAGTGGGATAGATTACAATTTTCCTTGTATGGAACCACAACTACTAAGTTCCACCTTCATTTCCTGGATAATTCTCCCATCCCAGAGAATAAATACAATCAGCACTGATAGGAGATGATGGGATGATAGATTTCAAATGGAGGCATGTGTCACGTTCACTATCTGTGGCTATTGCTAATGGTGACAGTGCCAAAAGCTTCCTCCTCTCCATGGTGGTGACAATGCTGAAGTCTTGTGCCTCTCCAATTTCTTTTCATTCCAAATAGAACATCACTCTTTGAACATTTTCCTTTCCTGACCACCAGCTTTCATGACATCCTAAATTCTTTGACTAATAACTCTATCCTTCTGTACACAGTGTGGCAGAGTGTTGGTTTTTAATCTAAGCTATTAATAAATCACACTGAGGCGACTTTTCCTCGATGCCATATCTTTCCTTCATAAAATCCTATGACTTAATCTTATTGTGTATGGCATTTGAGTCTCAGTAAAGCTCAAGCCACAGGTTTGTGACCTACCCCCAAGAAAGTACAGTCAGATAGTGACTTCTGGTTTGGGCTTGAAAGAGTCACCTGACTGTGACTTCCCAGTGGCTGCTCATCAGCCTCTGATGTGAGTTCTAATTATCAGAGTTTTCTCTCAAGGACTATGGGTAGCCTCTAACTCTGTACAGGTGACCACCTCAGAGTGAAGATGCTTGCTATGCATTTCCACTTCCTTGATAGCAACAGGATCCGACCTGAAAAATCCTAAAGGAGTGGACTCAAAAGATGCTAAGCGCTCATTCCTGTAGGGTCAACAGCTGCTGCCCCTAAAAGTACTTAATCTGTACCACCATAACACCCTGGTGGTTGCCTAACAACATATGGAATGTTTCAGAAAATCTCTCTCAAAGATGGAAACTTTAACTTCAACACTTACCCAAGATCGAGCCAATTTAATATAATGGAGAAACATCATGTATTTATCGGGAAATGCCAAGTAATTGAAAAGTCCACGCTGCTGGGTTTGAGAAATCCCACAGGGCAAGCTGGCTAACAAGTCAAATCAGCTCCCTGTGCTCTCAAGCTAGAGACCCAGTCTTAATGTATGAAGGAGAGAGAGATCAGAGAGAACAGCCAGTGTCAACCCTTGATGTAAGCACACACACACACACACACACACACACACACACAGAAAAAGAGAGAGAGATGCAAGCACACTTACATACTATACATATGCATGCAAAAATAACTAAACAAAAATACTAGAAATTTAGAACATGTACTTTGATTTTTTTAAGCGCATCAATATTGTAAATGATAGTGGAAAGAATATGCACTGAACTCAGTATTAGAAGGGCTGTGGGCTTTCTATGAACAGAAGAGCCTACTTTCAAATAAAGCAACATCTACCATTCTGCAATACTGTTCCACTTGCTAATGAATTGAGATACAGTAATGGTTTGAATTAGAATGACCCCCATAGGCTCATACATTTGAATATGTGTTTCCCAGTTGGTGGAACTGTTCAGGAAGGATTAGAAGGTGTGGTCTTGTTGGAGAAGGTGTGTAACTGGGGGAACAAAGCCCACACCATTTCCAGTTAGCGCTTTCTCTCCCCCCTCTCTTCCTCCAATCTTTGATAAGTCTTTCAGCCCTCATCTATTGCTTCAGCACCATACCAGACTGCCTGCTGCCATGCTTCCCACCATGATGGCCATGGACTCTAATACTCTGGAATCATGAGCCCTAAACTAAATAATTTTTCTTTTTATAAGTTGCCTTGGTCAAGGTGTTTCATCACAGCAACAAAAGTATAACTAGGACAGAGGCAGATGTCACAATTCTTTTGCTTATAGCACCTATATCGGACACTAATGAATAATAAATAAGTCCTCTTAGGAGTTTGCCTTGCTTACTTAGTATTTTTTCTTTGTTTGAAAAGGCAGACAAGATATAATTTAAGAAGTTTAGCCTGGGGCATAGCTCAAAGCACTTCTCTCATATGCATGAGGCACCTGGTTTAATTTCCAGTAAAACACACACACACACACACACACACACACACACAGAGGTTAATAGGAATACAACTTGAAAGAAAACTACAATATTAAAATTGACGGATTCCTGTCTCATCACTAATATATTTTTTATGAAGTCCTTCTTTTACTATTTCCCCTGGCCGAGATTTGAAACCTTATCAAGAAAAGAGAACAGAAAAGAGTCCGCTGCTTTACTGTGATGCTAAGTGTCTCTTCCCAAGGCCCACCTGCTACCCACTTGATCTTCATGGTACCTGTGAGGAGCCTTTAGGAGGAGAGACTGAGAAGGAGCCTCATACTCCTGGGGACCTGAGTATGGCCCTGAAGAAGACTGGAACTCTCACCTGTTCCTTTTCTCTATTTGCTTCCCAGCTTGTGAGCTAGGTGGGTCAATACCATCACAGGTTCCCACAGTAATGCTTGCCTCACCGAGGCCCAAGTGCTAAGACCAGCAACATAAGGTTGGAACCTTAAACACTTCGAGCCAATCTGAGTCTTCTCTCCTTAGGCCAATGACCTGAGGAATTTTGTTACAGTGGTGGGAAGCTGGGGCACCGGTGTTGGTTCTCTATAGTATTTCTACAATTGCAAACCCAGAGGAGTGAGTTACTGTGATGCCTGCTCACTAAATGAAGTAGTGCACCAGGCAGACTAGCTCCTCCACCCAGCCAGTCAGCGGAACTGCCCTTCCTTGGAAGGCAGAGGTCACTGGGTTAGTAGTCAATGAAGCATGCAGCTCAGCTCCTGAAGCTATGGCTGAAAGCCACAGACTGTCCCTCAAAGTGCTTTAGTGGGTTCTGGAAATGGCATAGACATTTTCTGAAGGAGCAACATGGATGGGGAAACTCACAGGGCCTCAACTCCCTAGAAGGGCTAATAGTTGATTAATGGCCGGCCGCAAAGAGAAGGAGAATCAGTCTTCTCCAAGATAGCCTATCTAATCCCTGATAGCCTATCTAATCTCTGATAGCCTATCTAATCCCAAATTGTCATATCCAGACACACACACACACACACACACACACACACACACACACACACACACACGAGAAACACTAGAGTCAGCAGATAGTGTGTGAGTGTGTGTGTGTTGTGTATACATGTGTATATGTACACATGTTTAACAATGATAATTAAAGAGGTCACAAAGTCTAGAGGGAGTGGAGGAACACAGGCGGAGTTGGAGAGAGGAGAATATGGGGAGATCTCAGTTCCCATAATTCTAGAGAACATTTCCTTTGTTCCTGGCATTTTGAAGACAGGTCCACTACCCCACTGAAATGGAGCAGATTTGTATGTGAGTCCAACAATATTCTGACTCAGCTGAATGTGACAATCTAATTAATGTGCTGCTCCAATTAACCCTGGGCAAACATCCTGAGGAGGCTGGAATTTCTCAATTCCAGCATACCTAATATATGCCTATGCTAGATGATAGGATGAAAAAGAAATACACAACATTAAATTGTACTGAAGTCATTTGCCCAAAATTGCCTCTTCTCAGTTGGCCTTTTAGAGTCAATCCCTGTGAACGTGTCACTTTGCAGTACAGCACACGAAGCATCAGTATTGACTGACACATATTTATTCAACTGTGAATATGAGGATAAAGTAAACACTGTAATTTTTTTAATGGAACAAAAAATGATACTTGTATTAAAAAAAGACAAAAAAAAAAAAGATGTGTTATCATTGAGATGAAGTTATTTTGCTGTGTGACTGACATATTGGATGCTCTCTTCCCAAAAGGCAAAGTCAGAAAAACACTTCTCTCCCATCAGCTCAGAAAATAAACAATGGTTTGAGCTAAGCTTTAAGGTTAACAGAAAAATTCTTCCTATTTTTATAGCTAGGAGTAAATAGCCCCGCTGTTGTTATCCTCTGACAGCAAGGATTAGCCAGGAAATGTGTTCACTGAAGCTAGTGTAGTAAGCTGAGGCAGCATGAGGAATGGCTCCGCCTTAAAGCCGAGGCTCACAACCAACCAAGAGGCGGCAAGCAACATAGGAAATGGGTGTAAAGAAACTGGACCGCAAACCATGTCCCGCCCCAGGTTTGCATTAGTGTGTGAACATCCTAGAGTTAGATGGTCCAGTCAGTCTCTCTCAAGGCCTTTCATGCCATTAAGGGATGCTGAGGCCCAAATCTCAATCTCCATCTTGTCCCTGGGCCATCATCTATTAACTAACACTCTTTTGTTTCTTCTACTATCTTGTTTCAGTACTGCAATTGCCTGGGGACATTTTATGATAGGGGGCTTTCTGAACACCTTACAATGAGGACATTTCTTTCTGGACTTTTTACAATGGGGACATTCCTTTTTGGACTTTTTACAATGGGGACATTCCTTTTTGGACTTTTTACAATGGGGACATTCCTTTCTGGACACCTTACAGTGACGGCATTCCTTTCTGGACACCTTACAGTGAGGGCATTCCTTTCTGGAAATTTTACAATAGGGACGTTCCATTTACACTAACCAAGTGATAATACAGGTTTGGCCCATGCACCTGGGCAATACCTTTGTGGTCTGTAGCTTTAAAAACTCTGTGTTGTCCTAGAGTAAATTCAGACTTGAACAGAATTTTTGTCTTGTCTCCTTCCTTCCGTGTGTCTCCTGATCCCAGATTTGTTGTTGTTGCCCCCTTCCCGCCCTTCCCCTGTTGTTTAAGTCCTGCAGGTCGGGGCAAAGGGACATTACTTACCTGAGCTAGATGAGACTGCAGCCAGCCCAGCATGGCAGACTACTGTACAGCAAAATTTTATATATTCTTTAAAATAATTAAGGCCTTAGTATAATTATTTATAAACAGTAGTGAGGTCATTTATTACCAAGTATGGTTACTGTTGGTGTATAGTAAACCACTCATTTTGTTTTCGTTCATTTGTAATGTACTATTACCTTGAAGCAGGGTCTAACCACATATCCAGGCTAGCCCCAGCTCCTGTATGTCATCGCCCCGTGGAGTGCAGTATACCACTGCACACTTGGCGGCATAGTGAGCTCGTGGAGACCAGCATCACCACAAACAGGAGTCACACACTGTTAGGGCATTGGGATGGCTGCGATGTCACTTGGAAAAAGGATTTCCTAGCAGACATCTTTACATACTGAGCCAATCCATTAGCACCATTGAGGCCATTTTCCAAGGTATATAACAATAATATAAGGAAAAAAATGGCCACCCATTATTAGATACAGCACAGAAGATAGTTTTTTTTTTTGTTTTTTTTGTTTTTTTTAAATGGACGGGAGACATCTTTTTGGAAACCTTTAAACCCATATTTAAAGGTTTTGTTATTGATCAACTAGCAACCAGGAGTCCATGGGTGACACGAATATCTCTACACACTCTCTTCCCTTGGCTCTTGTTTTCATTACCAAATTCAATATGTGTGCAATATCAAACCATATACATTTTGTATTTCGCAATACACATAGAGATGAGGACATCAGAGCTGGAATTCAAATGTCATAAACACTGGGGGAATAACAGAAATCAGGAATGGGAGACTCGTGGGAGCCAGGGAAGTGAAGGGGAAGTGAGCTGAGGAGGCTGAGCAAGGATGCTGAGCCCCAAGGACAGACGGGGAAGCCGGAGTCATGAGAGCAGCAGGCAGTCACTGATGTCAGTGCTTAAAAGTCACAAGAAGACACAGAGAAGAAGACAGTAGCCAGGCAGAGAGAAAGTGGTCCACGGTAAATCTGACCAGACACAATAGCCAAGGAGAGAAAGGAGGCGGGCAGGGGAACAGCCTGTTGAGTTAAATGAACTATGGATGATAAATCGAGAGAGAGCGTTCTCAGATGAGTGATCACATTAGACTTGGGCTCTTGGAAACAGTGATCTTTTCCACTTGGCACTAATGTAAAACCAGAGGTCATTAAACCAGATGGCAGGTGGCAAGGCCACGAAACAACAGAGCATCGTGAAGTTTTAAGTGTCAGTGTTGTGTAATAGTGACATGTACGTTAACAGGGTTTTAAAACTGGATAAAACTGAGAGGGAAAAAAAATCAATTCCCTTCATTTAGAAGAACACATTTTTATTACCTAATGAAACTGAAACTGTAGCGCCATTGATTTTAAGGCCACAGACAGGGATTGCTGATTTATTGTATAAAAACAGTACAACTGCAATGTGGAAATCACCTTGCCAGAGAGCTCACAGTGCCTTGGAAAACTAAAAGCATCAGCTGTGTCCAAGGGCATAGCATCAGGATGAAACTTAAACAAGCCGGGCCATTGCCCTTGAAAGATCACCTCTCAGAGTTTCAGGTCGTTCTGAAAATAGACAAAGTAAAAGGCTTAAGAGTCCATTCTTCCTCCTCTCCCTCCCCCTCCCCTTCCTCTTACCCTCCCCCTCCCTCTCCCCCCTTCCCTTTGTACTGTTTGCTTTCTATGTACCTTCAATGTAACCTAATTACTAATGATTCTCCCTCACAGAGGATATACTCTGATCAATAAACAAAGAGAGCTAGGCAATAGTTTTACTGGCCAAGTTCTGCCCACACACGAATGAGGGCCTGAGTTAAATCACTAAAACACACACATGCACATGCATAGACATACACACACACATGTACACACATACATCCATGTTCCCACCAGTCATGGCAGCACATGCCTGTGACCCAGCTCAGGGTGATGGAGACAGCCATATTCTTGAGGTTCACTGGCCAGCCACTCTAGTCAAATCAATGAGCTGCCGGTGCAGTGAAGAGACCCCACCTCAAAATAGAATGTAGAGAACAATGGACGAAGACACCTGACAGTTACAAAACATTGACTTCTGCACAGGCATGTGCACCACCCATCACACATACAGTCATGCATACACATAAATTCTGGCCTCCAAACAGCCCTGTGCGTACACACAGACACACACACACACACACACACAGGCACACAGACACACACACACACACACAGACACACACAGAAAATAAGCAAAGGTAGCAGAATTATGGTATTCCACAGACCTTACTAATACCCCTGACTAGGAGAGACAGCCTGCGCACCCGGGGCTGCACCTGAGTGAGTTAGGAAGCCCAGCCAGGCCATTCTTCTACCCAATGCCTGAGGCTCTTTCAGCTTCCAGTGGCAAATGCTATCTGTACCCTCAAAACCAAAACTTTGACTATGTGAAACTTTCTAGACGTTTCCCAATTCCTGTCCTAGGTAACAATTATCTGGTTGCTCACACCTTAGGCACAAGCAGGGAGAAGTGGGCCATATACACATCTGGCTGGTAACACCTGTGGTAAATGGTGGTCCCACAGGACAAAGAGAAACAAGGTGTCATCTGCCTCCTGGATCCAGGCAATAGGAAGTGTCTACTGCCACCTCTGAAGTCTCCTGTCCAAGACACTATAAACCTATCAAACCTTCATTCCTAACTCAGTGAGGGGAGAGATGAGGATTAGGAGAGGAGATTAAATTACATCATGGGACTACAAAGGGTTAAAATTCAGAATTGACTGAAATCCACATGACAGAGGACCTGGTTTTCACAATTCAACAAAATGTGAGGGAAAAGCAAGAGAGAACAGACATATTGAGAGGCCTCTGTGAGATAACCTACTAAATAAATACATAGCCCTTGTTCAGACTCTCACTGTAGTCCACCAAGCCGGAGAAACATTTAAAAAACTGTAGCGATATGTCAATAGTGGTCATATATTTGATGAGGTGAGGAATTACATTGTTTTCTGGAGTGGTGATGATGTGTATTTTTTTTTTTTAAACCATGTCTTCTCTTTGTTTTAAGGAAACATACTACAGTATTCGCTGATGAAATAATATGACATCTGGTCTTTGTTTCAAATAATCCAGTGGGGAGAGGGCAGATAAATGAAGCAAGATTGGCCATATGTTGATCATTGTTGAGGCTCTGTGATTAGGATAAAGGGATTCATTATACCATTTTCTCTACGTTTGAATATGTTTAAAAGTATTCATCATAAAAAGATAAAAATAAAAGCCATTAGCAAGGCTTCCTGCCTGCTCACCAACACTTGTGTTCATGGATGCTGTCCTTATCCCAGTTCTGCCTCTGCCCATTGGCTGTGGATATTCTTATTAGCTCATGAGCAAAATGTTTACAGACTCCTTTTGAAAACATGAGCGCTAGGCTAGGTGCTAGCAATGGCCTTAACCTTCAAGAGATGAAAATGGGAGAGGAGGAGGAGTCTGGGAGAGGCCAAGAGTGTGGGAGGAGAAGGAGTATGGGAAGTGGAGGAGGGGGAGAGATCCTGGAGAGGGGGGAGGGTGTGGCTCATCATTGCAGCTATTATAGGAATTCCTGCAAGACCAGGAGGATCTAATGGGCTTGAGGGGAGGCAAAGAGGAGTGGGCAACTCCTGTGTTCCTTCATGACATGCTGCAGCAGTTGGAGACAGTGTGGTTAATCTCTCCTGATTTTCTACTTTCTCTCTAAGAAGAAATCTCCCGTTCCCTCAGTGGCCCTGATTGACCCATTTTAAAACTGGAGCCTTCCTCTTGCCTGTGCCCTGATGGTGAAAAAGGACTCTGCCTCACGTGTTTCCTCACTGGGACTCATGGTTGCTGTGGAGCTCCAGCCTCGGGCAGACACACATATTTGAGTGCCCACAGTTAGTTGCATACCTGTGAGCTTTCTCTGCTGGGTGTATAACTGAGAGCTTACCCTGTGTGGCTGCACTGAAGAAGGACCACACATTACCTCTATACCACAAGATCTGCTGGTGTCCCTTGAATGAAAGGGACATCAAACAGGCCGAGAAAGACATCAAAATGACACTAGGTGCAGCTGTAGAAGGGGAGGAAGATAAAGGGAGAAAGAGGTAGCAGCTTGGTGGCTACTGCTGGAAAAACCCAACATCCACCAATAGTCAGTAGCTGCAGAGCTAGACTCTGAGCTCCCCAGCACACAGAAGCTGCTTTTAGGCAGAAATCTTTAAAAGGTCATTCATTTAAGGCTGAGGACACGGCTCAGTCAAGTGCTTGCTGTGCAAAGCATTGGGGACTTGAGCTCCATCCTTAAAACCCACATGAGAAATTGGGCATCCAAACCCATTATCCTATGTTGGGAGCTGGGGAGGTGGCTCAGCAGGTGACTGATCTTCTGAAGGTCCTGAGTTCAAATCCCAGCAACCACATGGTGGCTTACAACCACCCGTAATGAGATCTGATGCCCTCTTCTGGTGTGTCTGAGGACAGCAACAGTGTACTTATTAAATAAATAAATCTTTAAAAAAGAAAGAGAGAGAGAGAGAGAAAGAGAGAGAGAGAGAGAGAGAGAGAGAACTACTGGAGAAGCAAAGTCAGAAGGCTCCCTGGGACTCACTGACATCTGTCTGGTCTAGCTAAGAGATGAGCTCTAGGTTTTAGTAAAAGATGCTGTCTCCAAAACCAAAGTGGAGAATAACTGGAGAAGATGAAGGACACCAACCTTTGGCCTCCACATATGCATACATGCACACAGACATGTACACACACACACACACACACACACAGGACTCATATGATTTTTCTATGTTGGTTCTTGGTGGTTGTCATGCTTTTGTCTAACGTATGAGGGGCAGGTGCACCAATGTTCTGGTGGATTCTGTCAGCAGGGCTTGAAGGAGGCAGCTCTGCTGAGCAGGATGTTAGGAGCGCTGCTGAGCTACTTGTAGCCCCCAAGGGTAACTCCAGTCACAACACAATTCTTGGAAAGAGTACCCAGTCAACACTGTGACTGTTTAGCCCAGATAAATACAATGTCCCATAACCTCTGGGGGAGGGGGTCCCAAACTGGGACACAGTAATTCTGTCTAAACAGAGCTCAGCTCTCTCTAATGAACAGGCTTGGGGTTCTTGAGTAAATCACTTGGGTAAATCCCTTTACCTTTCTGGGTCACAGCTTCTCATCTGAGAAATTGAGACTTGGTAGTTGATAGCTATGGGCTTCCCAGCTAAGGAAAAAAAAAAAAAGCAATGAATGGCGCTTCCCTCACTGTTTCTCTGCTCAGTACTTGTTGGCCCCTGTGAATTTCCTTCTCAGAATCCCACACAGTAAACAGCATATCAGTGTTAACTATTGTCAATAGAAATCACTTCTCGGGGAAACAAATCACCAGCTAACAGCTTAAACACAGGCTGAAGACAGAAAATGGTGCTCTGACGTTCTGAAGATCAAGTTTGGAGTCCGCTCCCACCAGTCACCCCCCCATATGACCTTAAATGTGTTATTAAAAATATCTGAGCCTGTATTCCTTGCTGGGAACATGTACACAGTACTAGCCCTGCAGGTTTGTGGGAAGAAGAAAATCTGAACAATAGATAACATCATGACTGGTTCTAGACATTAAATTCTTTATAATATACTCGGTGACCTCTTCATTTCTGTTTTCACCCTGGATTTTCATTTATAAAATAACCATTATGCCCCCATGTTCTGCCATTGACCAAACTCTAAGGAGGCCCCTCCAAGCTTGTCTTCTCACTAGACCTCAGCATAAGCCATTTCACCCACATATGCTAAGACTTATGTGAACACCAGCACCTTTTCTATCCATTCAGGGCCATGTCCTCAACCCCTTAAAATACCTGCCTGAGAGCCAATACTGTCAAAATAATTCACTAGTGTACAACCCACACCTGTTGGTAGGTCCCAACCTTGGCTTTCTACAACAGCTTTCGGGGTGTTTCTGTTTTCGTTTTTTGTTGTTGTTGTTGTTTTTGTTTTTGTTTTTGTTTTGAGACAGGGTTTCTCTGTATAGCTCTAGCTGTCCTGGAACTCACTCTGTAGACCAGGATGGCCTTGAACTCAGAAATCTGCCTGGCTCTGCCTCCCAAGTGCTGGGATTAAAGGTGTGTGCCACCACCCATCGCCCGGCTGTTTTCGGTTTGTTTTTTTTTTTTTTGGTTTTTCGAGACAGGGTTTCTCTCTGTAGCCCCGGCTGTCCTGGTACTCACTCTGTAGACCAGGCTGGCCTCGAACTCGGAAATCCGCCTGCCTCTGCCTCCCAAGTGCTAGGATTAAAGGCGTGCGCCACCACCGCCCAGCCTGTTTTCGTTTTTAATGTGCAATTATAAAATGCTCCCTTATGCTTTTTTTAGACAGGAGATGAAGTCCAGTGGTAAAGTGCTTACCTAGCATTTGTAAAGCACTGGGTTCTGGCACTGGCACTGGCATGAACACATGTGCACACACACATGCACATACACACACACCTTGGCTGAGCTATGGATCTTCAACAGTACTTGTCAAGAATCCCTCTACGCAGCTCACACACCTACAACAAAGTCTCTCTGGTCTCTCATCTCTCCTCAGTGAGCAAGAGCCCAGCCTCGGTGAGTCTAATTTGCAAAAGTACCTTTGCCCAATGGTAGAAGGAGTTTATTTCTTCTCCAAATGAGCACCAATTAATAGCCCATCATCTGACCACAAAGGCCTGCCTCCCTTAGCACCCCGCAGAGCCTCTCCTTTGCTTACCCCAGCATTAAGAAGGCTACAGCCTTTGCTTAAGTAGAGAAACGGGGCCAATCTGACCCGTGATGTTTCCTTCTAAGAGGCCTAGAAGGCAGCACAGAATAGGCTAGAGAAGCAGAAAATGAAGAGGTTAAAATACTAATCAGAGCTTTGGGGGATCTATAGAGCTGGGCAGAGAAATGGCAGAGTTCAGCAAGAACAGAAAGGCCCTAAAACTCAGGTGTGACAATACACATCTATTAGCCAGCATCTGGGAAACTAAAGCGAGAGACTCACAGGTCTGATGCCAGCCTGGATCACATGCAAGACCCTATCTCCAAAGAAAGAAGAGAAAGAGGGAGGGAGAAGGGAGGAAGGGAAGGGGAGAGGGAGAGGGAAGGAGAGAGGGGAGAAGGAGGGAAGAAGGGAAGGGAGAAGGGAGGGAAGAAGAAGGGAGAAAGAGGGAGGGAAGAGGGAAAGGAAGGGAAGAAGGGAGGGAGGAGGGAAGAAGAGGGAGAGGGAGAGAAAGAGAAAAAACAAAACCATATGATCAAATGACCAAACCCAGCAGGAAGCTGACAATCAAGAGAACAGGCCCAGATGCTGACATTATCAAACACAGACCCTGAAAGAACTTTGACACATTCAAGAGAAGAGATGGCAAGTGAAGAATGTCAGCAGAGAATTGGAATATGTTTTTTTTTTTAAATAAAAAAAGAGCGAGAGAAAGGGAGAGAATTGAATAAAAACTGTAGCACTCAAAAACATAATAACCAAAACAGGTTGGCCTTGGCACTACAGAGTAAGGCAGCTATAAACTCCCTCGTCATGAAGCAATTACAAACCCAGACAAGCCTGTCAAGGACAACCGGCTGGAGACGTGGCTCACTGGAGGCAATGTTCTTACAGAATGTTTGATGCCCTGGGTTCACTCCTCAGTAACACAAAAGAAAGGGACAATTATTTCATTGTTCTAGAAAGTTCATATATAAGAAACTCGTGTAAGTTTACTGAGCTCTGCATAAGATTAACACAACTCAGCAGAGACTCTGCCTGGGGCTGCTCCCACGAAGCCTTGATGTGGTGCTTGACCACTGTGTAATGGGTCATCAGAACCAGCAGCATCAATGCCTTCTGATATGAAGGGTCAGTGAGGCAATGATGTCAGCCACAGGCTTCTAGCAAGAAACAGCATCTCCTCTAATCTTGCAATTTTTTTGAGCGAGTCACAGACTCATTGGACATTGAGCAGGGTATTCTAGAGGTTAAGACTGTCAGAGGAGGCTCAGAAACTTCCTTAAGTAGCCAGGGTTTACCAGACAGTGGGCATATGTAAAGCAGAAACCAGAGTGGGCCCACACCACTCTCATGTGCAAGGTGAGAAGCTTTATGTAAGCATAGGGAACGCATGTGTGTGCTCAGTGGAAGAAACTCCTGGCTCGCATTCTGATACATTCCCAGAGAGACGGAGACTCGGTGACCTGAGATATTTGAATATACCCTCCCAGCAGCCTGGCTTTAACACTTTTTAAAATGAGAAAAATAATGGAGCAAACTCGTCAACAGCTGATCATTATGGGAAAACAGACTTCAAAATTTAGGACAGACCTGGGGAGATGGCTCAGTGGGCAAAGGCACTTGCTGCCAAGCCTGAGAACCTGAGCTCAATCCCTAGGACTCTCACATGGTAAAAGATCACCAACTCCTGGAAGTTGTGCTTATTATAACATATGTGTGCCCACTGCCACCCTAACTCAGCCCCTACAAACCATCTATAAACTTAAATGTAATAATAATAATGACAATAATAATAATAAAATAATTTCCTCATAAAGAACTAAATTACAATATGGAGTTGTTAAAATATAGTGGCCCCCTTAAGGCTGAGCACTGCACAGTATCATATTCTCTGCACCTTGACTGGTTCTGGGTTTCAGTGTCTCCATTACTGCTTACTGTAAAAACAAGCTTCTCCTACAATGGCCGAATAATTCACTTATATATATGGTATAGTAATATAGTAATATAGGGCTGGCAAGATGGCTCTGAGGGTAAGAGCACTGACTGCTCTTCCGAAGGTCCTGAGTTCCGATCCCAGCAACCCCATAATGAGATCTGACACCCTCTTCTAGTGCGTCTGAAGACAGCTACAGTGTATTTCACCAGAGCGAGCTGGGTCGGAGTGAGCGGGCTGGAGCGAGCAGGATGGAGTGAGCAGGGCAGTCCTGAGTTCAGTTCCCAGCAGCCACATGATCGCTCACGGCCATCTGTACAACTACAGTGTACTCATACACATAAAATAAATAAATAAATCTTTTAAAAAATAATAATATAGTAATATGTGGGTGTAATGATATACAAATAGGAATTGGTTTACTACTATGCCATGTCATTTTACAGAATGACAGTAGTAGGGTCTCCCACAAGGCCTACAACTTATTAAGCCACAGGGTCTCAGCCCCCATAAAGATGCTGGGTAGCTTTTATCTTGTGGAGTGGGCCTTAACTCCAATCAGAAAGTGGTTGGTTACTCTCATTCTATCCATGCCACTATTGCACTCATAGCTGTGTCTTGTAAGACTAGTAGTTATGTTACTTCTCAGGGTTAATAGCTAGGTAAAATTAGTGATTACTTTTCTTCCCAAGTATCATGTGTCACACTTTCTGGAAACAAGGAAAATGGCCAGTAAGGATGAATTATAGCTCAACTTCTCCATGTCCTGTGACTCAAGTATGTGATGCCTTTACCAACAGAGTCTTCCTGTCATGTTCTGGGGAATAACTGAGACTGTTAGAAATAACCTGTGATGACTGGGGGTCTGGTGGGATCTCACTGCCCAACAATTCCATTTCTGGGAATGAGCTTCTTACTCATTAGCCTGAGGTGTCTAGTCCAGGCATTGCTGCTCTGTTATAGGGTAACTCCACATTTACACACACACACACACAACACTGTAGAAGCAGTAGGTTTCCATATAACTTTTTCACAGTCTTTAGCATTAGTTAACCTTTTGTACATTCCTTCCTCTATCTTGTCCTCCCACCCCCACATCATTTAATGCTTCTGTCCCATCATAGCCTTCACCCCTTTGTACCATAGCTTCTATCCCCTCTTCCTTAAACCTCTCTCCTTGTGGCCCCTTGCTAAATTCATGACCTCTGTGGGTATTTCAAGCACACATCTGGAGATTCAAAGCTAACATCTATAAACAAGAGAAATCATGGGCCTGGTGACTATTTCTAACTATATACATTTGCCTACAAATGCCATTATTCTGTTTTTCTTACTAGCTGAATAATGTATCATTCAAAATTCTAAGCATTCAATAATAAGAAAAAGATAATATATGAAAAGAAACAAGCAAGTAGGACCCATACTCAGTAGAAAAAGATAATCAAAAAAACTGAGTTTCATACAGGTGTGGCGCCACACACCTTTAATCCTAGCACTCAGGAGTTAGAGATACACTCAAGTATCTCTGAATTTGAGGCCAGCCTGGTCTACAGAAGTTCCAGTACATCCAGTGCTACACAGAGAAACCCTTTCTTAAAAGCAAAAACAACGAAACTATCGATCTCTCCAGATGTTAGATTTAGCAAAATTTTCATAAAGTATTAAAATACATTTACAGAATTTTTATAAAAGTTTAACAAAAGTGTGTCAGCAGTGATTCAATTAATAGAAAGATCATGATAAAGAGCAACTATTTAAAAGAACTAAAGCAAAATCCAGGAATTGGAAAAAAAATAATGACTGAAACAAAAAAAGTTCAACAGGAGTACTCAATAGGACATTTGGAGCAGCAAAATAATTAATGCTTTTCAATATAAAGAGATACCATTTGATGCTGGGCATAGTAGCACACACCTTTAATCCCAGCAGGAAGGATTTTTGTGAGGCAGGAAGATGTTCATAAGTTTGAGGCCAGCCTGGGCTATAATAGAGAGATAAAGTTTCAGGATACCCAAAACTGTATAGAGATATCCTATCTCAAAAAAAAAAAAAAAAAAAAAAAAAAAAATCCAACCTGAAAAATAGAGAGAAAAAATGAAAAGAAAGAAAGAAATCTAATTAGCTTGAGAGCTGAAGAGGGAAAAAAGACAAGCAAATGAATTTCTTAAATATATTACCTGATAAATATCCAAAACTGATATAAAAATTAATTTATGGATCATAAAGCTAAGAGGACTCAGAATAAGATGAACACAGAGATACACACAAAGACACATAAAAAGTTAACTAATGAAACACACACACACACACACACACACACACACAAATTGAGCAAGAAATAGTTATCATAGAGGAAAAATGACTATTGATTGGTCAGAAGTGTGTTACTATAAATTAAACTATATATTGTAACCTCTATAGCAACTATTAAAAAAATAACAAAGAAACAAAATAGACTGTTAAAACAACCTCTAAATCTGAAAACAGAAAGTCAGGAAGTAAAAATAGTACAAAATAGATGGAAAATATATAGAAAAGAAATACCAGAATGTCAGACAGAAGTTTTATCAATGGATTTATTAAATGTGAATGAGTTCCACTCAAAAGAAAGAAGTTGTACGACTGAATGAAGGAGCACACTGAGCTAAACCCAATCTACCAGAGCTCCATCTTAACTCTAACAAGAAATGACACACCAGGTAAACGGTAAACAGAGGCTAATGTCGGAATAAAGCATGCTGTACAGAGATTTTACTAAAGTTGAAAAGAACTTCTGTAACAATAAATCCATAACTAAATAAGGAAGACATGACAATTACAAATATATATGCCATCAATAACTGAAACTTAAAACTCAGAAAGCAATGTCTGACAAATGTAATAATAGAGGCACACAACAATGACAGAGACTTTAACACCTGACAGGATGCTTAGTGCAAAACCAACAGACACTTAAGCCATCAACCACACTGGCCTGATACTAGAGAACCTCTATTCAGAGACTGTAGGCACATGAAACATTGTTTGAAGTAAAACATACACAGGACCTCAAAGGTTTCAAGAAATTTAAGTTTAAACTAACATGAAAGAGCCAGGCCAGGTGGCGTATGCTTTGATACTAGTACTTGGAAGGCAGAGGCAAGTTCTAAGTCAGCCTGGTTTACACAGAGTTCCAGGGCTACAGAAGAGACCCTGTCTCAAAACAAAGATTATCCAAAATATATTTTGTTGTCACTATACCAAAACAAATCTGCCAGATAAGAAAAGTCTGGCAATTAGGCAACACACTTTTTTTTAAGCCCCAAGAGTCAAAGGATAAATGGAGCTTTAAATACACTTTTAATGGAATGAAAATATCTTAAAGCTTAAGGTGTAGAGTGACCTGGGTTCCTTCTAGTCTGTCTGGGCTGGGGTCCAGAGCAGACCTTGGGTGCAAGCTCCACAGCCAGTCCCACAACACCCATAGGAAGCTCCACTCCCAGGCACTCTGACACACCCAGGATCAGAGGTGAGCAGGAACCAACACCTGTCCCAATACTGGGAGTAACTGGGACCAGCGGGACCTGGCACACAGGAACTCCACCAGCCCAGTGACTCCGGTTCCTTCGGGGTCTGTCTGGGTTAGTGTTCTGAGCAGACCTTGGGCACAAGCTCTGCAGCCAGTCCCACAACACAC
>NW_022196913.1:48240033-48247827 GCF_008632895.1 Mastomys coucha | reverse complement strand
TTATTTTTATTGTTATTTTATAAATTTTAAGGAATATGACAAAAAAGATATTGTAGGTATTGAAGGGGGATCTATGGGGGGAGCAGTGGTACAAAAGGGGAACAAGAATGTGATTCAATTCTATTTAATTAAAATATGTTTTTAAATGTTAACAAATTCAGATAAATTGAAATCATGTGACTTTTCTCATCATAATGCAATAAAAGTTAAAAAAAGACAAAAAAAATAATAAAAATAAATAAAAAGCTTAAGGTGTAAAGAAATGATACCCAGATGATATAGTATAACTTTAGCTCCTAATTAGAAAAGAGCAGCCTTGAGTCAGAGACTCAAATATCAGTTCTGAGGAGACAAGGAATAAATGTAAGCCATAGGAAGACAAAGAAAGGATAAATACAGAGAGGGGGTCAACACATAGAAAATAGAAACCACCAAACTACAAATAAACAGAAAAAACAAAACCCAAGAACTCTTACTTAAGCTGATGAACAGAGAATAAAAAAATTATAAAGACATATAAAGTTGGGATATCACTACTATTTGCAGAATTTGGGTGCATAAAATAAGACAATTTCCTAAAAACCAGCAAATTGAGAAGATTATAGGTATATATATCTTCCTTTTTATAGTGGTAGAATATCTTAATAGATCTATGGAAAGAAAAAAGATGAACCAAAAAAGAAAGAAAAAGGAAAAGGAAAAGAAAAGGAAAGGAAAGGAACTCTCCCCCAAACAATCCCTATGTTCACACGGCTTCTCTGGGGGAAAAAATCTACCAGATCTTTGAGGAGGGAATGAGACCTGTTCTTACAAAGTGCTTTCAGATTACAAAGGAGAGAGCAGCACTTCACAAGCCACATAGAGATATCAAAGGAGAAGCGCAGAACACCCTCCTAAACAGGGACACAAAGTCCTTTTAGAACAGATTAAAAACAAAATTTAGCACCATGAGAAAAGTAGACCATCCTTTACAGATGGAACAAGAGAGATTTATCTCTGGAAAGTGATGTTAGTGTAAAACTGAAAACTCCGTCAATGTGATGCACTGTTAACAAGGAAAGGGTGTGTGTCATCATCCAATACGTGCACAGGCAGCAAAATCCATACCCATCATAAGGTCAAAACTCCCAGACTTCTATACACCTGCTGCCATCCTGCCAATGAGCATCACGAAAAAGGGAACACTGAAACAATGTTACAACCACCTCCATCCTGCCAATGAGCATCACGAAAAAGGGAACACTGAAACAATGTTACAACCACCTCCATCCTACCAAGGAGCATCACAAAAAGGGAACGCTGAAACAATGTTGTGCACAATGGTCTCAGACCAAATGCTTTTCCTTCAGAGTCAAGAACAAAGTGAGGATTATGCTTTTACTGCTGAACAAGGGAATGGATACCCTCATGTCACTCCTAACTGTGGGGGAAGCATGGCAGATGTGACAAGAAGAGAGAAAGGGGAAAGGAAGGAAAGAAAAAACTATCTAGACATGGAAAGAAAAACTGCAGCGTCTTTGATCTGCAGATTATGTGGAATTCTTTAGGCTGTAACTAGGAGTTCATGACTTCATAAAAAACTGTAAATGACTTAAGAAGGGTTGTAAGGTATAGAGACAAATCCAAGAGTCAAATTCACGTCTGCATATTACCAACAAACTCCTCAATTATTTGATATGCCATATACCAGCAACAATCTATAAAAATTAACAATGCCATTCGTAACAGCAGGAAAATAGTGAAAACCCAGAAAAAAAAGTGCCAGATTAATACTGATGAAACGTTGAGATCTAAATCATGGAAAGACATTCCATAGTTAAGAACTGGAAACATAGTGTATGCTGTGAGAAAGTCAGTCCTCCCAACCCACCTATGGAGTCAACACAGTCACTATCAAAACCTTACTAGGGAGGTTTTTAGTATAAATTAGTAAATTTATCTTAATATTTATATGGGAATGTGTAGGATTTAGGAGAACTAAAGAAATTGGGGGGGGGCTAAATTGGACAATTTATACTAACCAGCTTCAAAATTTAATATAAAGTGATAGCATAATGTATGGTAAAGAAGGTTATGAGAGCCAGGCAGTGGTGACACACACCTTTAATCCCAGCACTTGGGAGGCAGAGGCAGGTGGATTTCTGAGGCCAGCCTGGTCTACAGAGTGAGTTCCAGGACAGCCAGGGCTATACAGAGAAATCCTGTCTTGGGAAAAAAAAAAAAAAAAAAAAAAGAAGGTTATGAGAATGGGTGATGGGTGAACAGATAATAGATTATGTAGATAAACATTAATAGATAATAAAATGATAATGGTGATGATGGACAGACAGATGGGTGGATGGATGGATAGATGAATGGATGGATCTGGATTGAAGGCCTAGAATTACAAATATGTGCTACCATACTTAGCTGTCAACTCGTTTTTTATAAAAGCACTAAGACAATTTAATGTCAAAATTATGCTCCTTTTGAGAAATACTACAGGAAAATTATTCCATGCCTATACACAAACAAATTTCAGTAAGTAAAGATTACCTTAGCCCATCTATGGACCATAGATGTAGATGCTACAATAACAGTTGTAAAACTTGTGGAAGGAATATGAAAAACCTTACCACAGTTGTATCAAGTTCTTAGGTATAACATAAAGCCATGGCGCAGTGGAATCCTCCCTTAATGTTTGGAACTTAATTTAAAACTTCTCAGTAGACAGAAAAGGAAATGACAAAACTAACCAGAGAATCAGGAAAATACTGATTCATACTATCTAGCAAAGATAGTATGCAATCATACTATCTAGCAAAGACCTTATATCTAGAGGATATAAATTTTAAACAGTGAATATCAGCCAGCAAGATGGCACAGTAAGTGGAGGTACTTGCTGTCAAGCCTGACAACCTGCATTTGATTCCTGGAACCTACATGGTGGAAGGAGAGAACTGACTTCTGCAAGTTGTCTTCCAGCCTCCACTCATGTACTATTACACACAAACATACACACACACACACACACACACACCCCACACATAATAAAAAGTAAGGTAAAATAATGTACCAAACACTTGAATGGGTATTTCTTCAAACAAAACTTACAAGTGGCTAAAATATGCATTAAAAACATGAGCAACATCACTAGCTCTTATTCTAATGAAACTTAAATCACAAATTGAAACCTGTGTGCCAAGGGCTAGAGATATGGCTCCATGAGTAGGTCACTTGCTGTGAAAGCGTGAATATCTGAGTTCAAATCCTCAGACCCCACATAAGAAGATGTGTGGACTCGCACATCTATACATCTGTAACCCAGGGACCATGGGGTTATTCAGGAGATGGGGTAATCCCAGGGCCTTGCTGGTTACCAACCTAGCTCCAGATTAGAGAGACCCTGGATCAAGCAAAGAATTCAGAATGGATGGAGCAGAACAGTTGGCATCCCCTTCTGGCCTGCACATGCATATACAGGCACCGTGACCTACAAACAGGCATGCACATATACCATACACCCATTGGACAGGAGATAGAGTGGGACACTGCCCCTTTAGCTTTGCTCCCACAGTGGTTCCCATGCGGGCACACTGAGGGACAAACAATTATGTGGCCATTGCAATATAAAAATGAGTAAAGAAATCTCCAGACCCACTAGAGTGGCTGTGGTTGGTAGTTGTTGACAAGGATGTAAAGAAAGCAGACCCTTTATACTCTACCAATGGGAGTATAAACTTGGATCATAATTTGACAATTTCTTATAAAGTTAAATATATGTCTAGCATATGGTCCACCAGTTCTATTTGTAGGGGCTACCCAAGAAAAATTCAAAATGTGTATCTACTCAATGCCTTACATGAATGCTAGTGAAAGTATTCTTTGAGGTATTCAATAACTGCAGACAATTTTCACTAACTGATGAGTGGATTGACAGACTGCAGCTTATCCATCTGATTGAATGTTGTTTAACAGCAAAAGAGGAAGAAAATTATGTAAGTTATACTGTGTACCAGTCTCAAAATCACTAAGCTAAGCAAAAAAAGCCACAGGCCAAAACAAAAACAAAAACAAAAAACAAAAAACAACACCACAGTTTGTGTGATTCACTGCATGTCATCTCACAAGAAAAGGCAATTGTGAGTCGATGGTGGAGCACTTGACTAACATTTATAGAGTCCTGGGTTCAGCCCTTAGTTCACTGGGCTGGACTGGGGGAGTGGGGTCTGAAGTGAGAGGGAATAGAGATCATGCAAGCATGCAAAAGCATTCTGGGAAGGCACAGAGCATCCTCAAGCTATACTGTGATAACAGTGTAGAACTCTATAAATTGAACTAATATCAATGAATTGATTACACCCTTACAATGGATATGCCATGTAAACCAGATCTCCATAAACTATAATGAATAAGACACTAAAGAGAAGATAAAAGTGATCTGGGAGAGATGGTTGGAAATTCTCCATACCAAAGGCAAAAGGGAAAATGACAATGGAAAACACAGAAGAGAGTTTGTGCCAAACAAGACAAAGTAGAAAGGTCTGGCAGATGGGCATGCACACATCCAGAAGGAGGTGGGAGATGGAACAAGACAAAGTACTGTTTGCTGGGATGACTTCCAAGAGGAGGCCACAACTGACTCGAGAAGCTCCCTGTGATCCCCAAGCAGGAGAAAGGCAGGAGTTCCTCGGAATATTCCAACAGAATACTGCAAGCCAGAAACCAAGAAGAGAGTGTACACAGGGGGTGGGGGGAAGGAATGCACCTTCAGTAGACCAACAATAAACTGACAGCTGACTTCTCTATAGAAAAGAAGAGAAGGGGGAGGAGAGGAGGAGGAGGAGGAGTGAATAAGGTGAAGAAACAATGACCAACGACGACCAAGAACAATGAAGTTAGATCTTTAAAACAGTAAAAAAAATCAACATCCCAGAATTCTACATGCAGTAGAAACATGATTCAAAACTTGAGACAACAAAAAAGAAATTTTCAAAAAGCAAAATTAGAAATATCGTTTGAGTTAGATAGAGATAAACACATGTTTGTAATCGTTTCTTGTATGCTGGGCTCCTGTTATGAACTGCCTGTTTTTACTCCTCCCAGTGGTTCTTGACCCAAAAGTCTCTATGTCTGATCAGTGCACACCTGCCTTCCCTTGTTCAGGATTTGTTCTACAAGAGAGAAGATAACCCCCGTGATTTTTTTTTAATAGCCTGTGGAGTTGACATGTGTGACAGAACTGAAGGAGAAAGTTGGGAGCTCTGCAGAGCTAGGGTACTGTGAGAGCCATGCAGTGTCAGGGGCTAGAACACAGATCTAGAAGGAACAGAGGGAAGGATGGATGCTGGGATCAGCCCCTTGCACACTGGTGAAAGAATAAAGTGAAGTGGGTGGCTCATAAATAAACATGGGACCTCCTGAGTGATGCTTGATTAAGCAAAAGATGCAAAGAGGAAAGGGGAACAGAGACACATGGGATGATTAGAAATCAAAAAGATAGAATCTAAAACCCAAGCATGCTATTAACTGCTGTCAATGTAAATGGACTATTTCATGCTCTGAAGATTGTCTGAAGAGATCAATAACCAAGCAAACAAACTATATGCCGCTCATAAAAGAAATAATAGTCAAAGACATCAAAGAACAGGAAAAAGCCACCCTGTGCAAATCCTGAACAAGGGAAGGCAGGTGTGCACTGATCAGACATAGAGACTTTTGGGTCAAGAACCACTGGGAGGAGTAAAAACAGGCAGTTCATAACAGGAGCCCAGCATACAAGAAACGATTACAAACATGTGTTTATCTCTATCTAATAATAGAGTATTGCCTATGTATAAAAATGATGGGATGAAAGGGAGAAATAGGCATGGTCATTATCATAAAGATTTCAGGTGAGAGGCTTTGCTCTACTCTCTCAAAACTCACAGAGTATAATCAGACAAAAGATGTCTGCCTATATCAGAACCCAACAAACAGATCCTTAAAACACCCTCCCCCCAAAAATGACAGCTAAGCAGTTAATGAGCAAATGGCCTGTAGGCCAAAAGGAAAAGCTGAATGGCCATTTCAAAACACACTGGGCAGAAAAAATAAAGACGTGTCAAGGCACACAAAGGATGCTTCCACATCCAGCTCCGGAAGAAAGTGCGGCGCTCTGAATGTGTGGTTGGGGAAAGGAACCACAGGCCAAAGTATACAACATGCTTGCAAAGCTGGAGAAAATAATGAGCCAGACACAGAAAGTCACAGTAACAGAGGGAAAACAGGCAAGACGAATGGACAAGACACTCACTGAGAAAATAACAAATGTGATAGGCTTTCATGCTAGGCTGAAGAAGGGCAAAGAAGGCACAAGCTGTCAGTGCCAGGGATGAAAGGTCCCACGTGCTTCTCTGCTAAGCTTTCTCTGAGAAGGATTTATTACTAGCTTGTGTGCAGAGATTTGAAAACTTAATTAAGTGGCAAAACCTCTTAAAAGAGAAATCAACCATACAATTAAGAAGACATAGACTATCCACCTAGATACATCATTCTCAGATTTACAACTTTACCAAGAAAACTCTAGAGAAGGTGGTTTCATTCCTCATTTATTTCACGCATTTCAAGGAGAACCGAGACAAAATGTCTCCCAGACAGCTGGACCAAAAGGAAAGCAGACATCCCAAGTAACTGTACAAAAGTCACACATCCTTCAAACTCAAGGACGTCAGGTGGGGGAGGGGCATGAAAGACCAACTCCCCCCCCACACACACACAGACGCGAAGGTCCCACACAAAGTGCTGCTGGCAAACTGAGGCAGAGGAAACGCACACATGGCAGCACCCCACTTGGACTGGCAATGGAGTGGGAAACTACCCCTGTCAGCTTTGCTCTCACTGTAGTCACCATGGGGACACACTGAGGGACAAATAATTGTGTGGCCATTGCAATGCAAACTCGGCACCTGCTCACCATGAGGGTTCATCATCAGGATCAAATTAGAGACAAAACTATTTAATGAAATGAAAATAATACTTATGTACAATGCCACAGATAAATACTCAATGCTAGGATTGTTGCCACCTAAAACTGTAGCTGAGGCTCAAACTGGAACAAGGAGGCAATAAATAGAAGGAGTAAGGACTGGATAAAAAATAAATAAATAAAACTCTGCATTCAATGTGCAAGGTAAGCCACACACCAAAACCCACAAATGATTCTGGAACCATCAAGATCAAGCAGTGAGTTAATAAAATCTCCAGAGTTGGACCAAGCTAACAAAAGTCTGTTTACACCCATACACACGCAGAATGATTAGAAAGCAAAATTTTCATAGGTGTGACTCCGACAACAGTCAGTGGACTGAGAAATGCACTGCACGGAGAACTTAGAGAGACCGAACTGGATGGAGTGCTGTGTTGTCCTCATCGGGAAGAAGACTCAATAATGCCGTCATTGACTAATGCAGTCATTGATGCTCCCCAATAGAGCACATGCTCAGAGCAATGCCAATCAAAGCTTCAGCTGGGGTGTGTGTGTGTGTGTGTGTGTGTGTGTGTGTGTGTGTGTGTGTAAACTAACAGTGTCAGGCATGAGAAGTAGATTGAAAAAATACAAAAAGAAAAAAAATGAGTACCCTAGCTGGTAACATTGCTACAAACACTTTTACTAGGAACATAGAACAAAAGACAGAATATAGAGGAAAAATATCCCCAACAATGTCCAATGAGTCTATGAAAAGAAAGCTGGCAATTCGGTGGGAAAGGATATTTTAAGCAAGTAATCCTTAATCAAGAGATATTTATATATATATATATATATATATATATATA
>NW_022196913.1:48203175-48240023 GCF_008632895.1 Mastomys coucha | reverse complement strand
ATATATATATATATATATATAAATACCACCATCACCCTAAGTCATAACTTCATAGTACACACAAAAAAATCAATTCCAAGTGGTTATAGGTATGTGGGAAAGTCAAATTATAAAACTTCATGACAGCACAGGGGAACATCTTAGAAACCCCAAGGCAGGTAAAAAGTTCTCACGACACAGAAAACAATGGCCCTAAAGGAAAGACTCATAAATGGAACTCATAAAATTAAACGCTTATATACATCAAAATAATTGCAAGATTAAAAAGACATTGTATAGGAAAAAACATTCATCAACATATATTGCCAAAGGATTTCCAACTAGAAAATATAAAGAACTTAATAAAATTCATTCAAAACAAAACAGAAGCTGTCGAGGAAAAAAACCACTTTTTAAATGAACAGCCAAAATTTTAACTAGCAGCCAGGCAGTGGTGGCACATGCCTTTAATTCCCAGCACTTGGGAGGCAGAGGCAGGTGGATTTCTGAGTTTAAGGCCAGCCTGGTCTACAGAGTGAGTTCCAGGACAGTTAGGGCTACACGGAGAAACCCTGTCTTGAATGCCCCCCACCAAAAACAAAAACAAAAACAAAAACCAACAACAACAACAAAAAAACAAAACCCCAAAATCTTAACTAGCATTCCAGAGACAGTGTTATCCACATTCACAATCAAATATGTAAAAAAGTATTCAGCATCATTTATTGGGGAAGCACAATGAGATGCCTACCCTCTTTCCATTCCCCACTATGAACAGCAATCCAAACAGTGCTTGAAAAGAGTTTCCATTCACAATGCTGGGCTGGCAGATGGCATAACCACCTTAATCAAGTGTTCTGCATCAAAGCTAAATTGTACCTGTAACCTATGACCCTTCCACCTCTAGCAGATGCTCAACCTATAGCACACATATTTAAGTATAGGGATGTTCTCAGGTCACAAGTGGTGCTGCATGCCTTTAAGTCTAGAACTTGATAGGCTGAGACATAGGATCATGAGTTCAAGGCCATCCTGGGCTCCATAATGGGACCCTGTCTCACATGTGTGTGTGTGTGTGTGTGTGTGTGTGTGTGTGTGTGTGTGTGTGTGTGAGAGAGAGAGAGAGAGAGAGAGAGAGAGAGAGAGAAAGAGAAAGAGAAAGAGAGAAAGAGAAAGACCCATAGCAGCACTATCTATAATGAAAAATTAGAACTACCAAATGTGCATCATAGATTCTGAAAATGGTGATATGCAAATATGAAATACTATACAGAGATGATTCTATTTGTATAAAGCTCTAAAATAAGTAAGACTATTCTATAGCTCTGGAGTCAGTGCTATTGGCAATCTTTTTTAAGACTTTTATTTTTATTTTCTGTGTATGGGTTTTTGCCTGCATGCATGCATGAGCACCACATGTGTACACAGTGTCCAAGGAGACCAGAAGAGGGTATCTAGTGCTCTGGAGCTGGAGTTATTACAGCTGCTTATGAGCTACCATGTGCTTGCTGGGAATTAAATCCAGGTGATCTACAAAAGCAACAAGTGCCTGAAACTGATGAGCCATCTCTCCAGCCCTGGATATTGGTAATCTCTTAGGAGCAGATCATTATTGGAAAATGCAAAGGAAATATATGGGGCTACAAGTATCTCGGTATTTGAAGTAACTTGGGAGCTCTTTGCGTGGAAATGTATTTGCCTGAGTGAACATTAACCTTTAATAACAAAATTTAGCTAAAAACAAATGCCTTACTATGTCTTAGTATAACAGATATGACAAAATAGGCTCGGCATGTCGTGACTTTGAAGAGATTTTCCAAAACTCAAATCTGAGCTTTTACTTCATGTTTTAAATATCTTAAGATCTTCCTAGCCTGGAGTTTGCCCTCACCAGCCACACTGGTTATCCCTATTTCATCCCCTACCAAACTCTACCTCTCTTGCCACATCCTCTGGACCAATTCAAGGCAGCTTCCCCACTCCTCTTCTGCCTACTTTCTCACTCCAACCACACCACACCTCCTCTTCCTAGGTCATTCTGCACTTAGCATGGATACTAATCATTCCCACATCTTTCAAATGCCTCTCCTCCTCCTGACTTCTGCAACCACCATATATCCCATAAAGCCACAACCTAGTGCAATAGGGAACCGCCTGGCCATACTTTCTATTTAGCTCAGGACAGTGAGGCTGTACAGCTTTGTTCATCTGGGTCACCAGTGCCTGCCACCAGTGCCTGCCACCAGTGCCTGTCACCACTGCACATGGCTAATCAGATGAACTGAATGAGTAAAGTTAGAGGAAGCCCTGATGACGCCTGCTCAAGAGTTTTTCCTCGGCCATACAGTGTGGTCATTTTCACATGCGCTAAGGGCATCTCCCCTTTTCTGAAGTCACTTTATCTGGCAGAGAAATTGGCCATGACCCAGAGCTAATCATCAAACCAGTGAAATTTACTGAAATTCACCGAATAATGGGATCTCAGTCCAGATAAAATTATGAGCTCTAAATGTTTTAAGCGTCTTCTAATTATGGCCCACAGTGGAAATTTAGAAAAATAAAATGGTTGAAGGTTTCATACTCTTCTATCCTCGACTGTAGAGACAGAGAAAGAAAACATTGAATTTGTCATGTTGCCAATTCCTTACCCAAATGGTGTCAATTGATAGTGTGGTTCATTCCTAGTGTCCCATTAACATAAGTAAAGTTTATCACAAGTGATTTAAAAAACATATCTTCTTTTCTTAATCAGACATGTTAAATTGTCTTTCATTTGTGTTCAATAGGACATGCTAAGTGTTCCACCTATGCATTACCAGGAGAGATCACAATAATGTCAAATTTCAGTAACTTCATGTAGTTCTAATTAATAAATTATCCTCCTTGATAATCCAATGCTCTAGTAAGTTCCCCCTGAAAAATGTCTTTTTCCTACTAATATGTTCTTTGTATGGGCTCCGCTGTCAGAATTACAAAGAGTGGGGAAGTACTAATTTGATATCTGAATAAAGGTCTGAAGATTTGACTTTGAGAAATGCTTCCCTGAGCTGGGAGATGGCTCAGCAAGAAAGAGCTTGCCACACAAACATGTGGACCTGAGTTTGGATTCTCAGCATGCATGTAAGAAGCCAGGCCTATGCGGGGTGTGCTTGCAATCTCAGTGCTGTGGGAGTGGAGAGGAGGAGCCTGGAGCTCTCTAGCAAGCCAGGGACTAAGGAGACACTTGATGTCAATCTCTGGTATCCACAAGTGTAGTTTCCACAAGTGCTTGTATGCACGCACACATGTAAACACACAGATACCACAGACAAAAATAGTTAACTAAAATAAAAAGAAATATTTCCTGACTGAGACATAGCTCAGAAGTAAAATGCCCGCCTACTATGTGTGAAGCCCTGCATTCAATCAATCTGCAGTACCACAAAGACAAACATACTATAACCATTTCCTTGACCACACCCCATGCATTTAGCTTCTTTTTGTGATGTTAGCCCAGTTCTGAATAGATAGTTAAGTGCACAGACACATACCCGCAACTTGTTAACTATTGTTTCTCCTGAAACTTAGTAGTCATTCAAATGCCAGACAACCAAGTTCCAGGCTGTGGACTACATACCAAGAGTCAGAGCAAAACTAGGCATTGCCTCTGCCTTCCTGGAGCTCACAGCCCAGGGAAGATGCTATCACTTTTTTAAATCACATAAATACAAAGCTATAATAGTACCAAATGCAGCAACTCTCGCTTGGACTGCTGCAACTGGCTCTGACCCAATTTCCCCATTACCATTTGTGGCTTTTTACTAGTGATTTACTACATGGAAAATTACTCCCAGGTCCCCTGTCTCTGTCTGCGCTTTCTTTTGGTCTTGGGGTCCTTTGAGCAAGGAAGTGATTGTACCAAATTTCAAATTCAAAGAATCTGACCTGAAAAACAGACTGTGGGTATCACAGATAGAACTGGAGGACTCATTAGAAGACTGCTAAAATAAAATAAGGGAAATGGCAGTAGATGGTAACAGTGTGATAATGGTGACAAGGAAGAAAATGATAGGACTTGGTGTCAGAACTGGCAAACCAGGCTTAGCCAGAATCACCATGGATAAGCTGAGGAACCTCCCACCAATACCACACATCATCATGAAGAAGAGATCACAACAATTTATGCTAATTCAGTGACTTCTGGTAGTTCTACTTAATATGTTATTATTCTGATCATCAAATATCTCTGAAAATACCTCCTATTTGTTAATATGTGGCATGTAGTGTCTACACTTTCCAAGGAGTGAAGAAGTTCAGGTCAGCTGGAAAGTTACAGTCTAAACTGCTGAACAAATGAAGCAGCCATTTACTAAAGTGGTAGAAGAAATGGGCTGAATGGGCATCATTTCAGGCACTCAGTGATCAGTTCCCCATGCGGTGCACTAGAAGTACCAACAGTAGACAAAAAGGTGTGGAGGGAAGGGCAGAGAATTCCAATAGAGATACAAATTAGAAGTTCTTTTGTCAACATGTTAAAGTCATGAAGCAAAGGGGGTGTCTTAGGGTTTTACTGCTGTGAATAGATACCATGACCAAGGCAACTCTCATAAGGACAACATTTAATTGGGGCTGGCTTACAGGTTCAGAGGTTCAATCCATTAACATCAAGGCAGGAACATGGCAGCATCCAGGCAGGCATGGTGCAGGAGGAGCTGAGAGTTCTACATCTTCATCTGAAGGCTGCTAGCAGAATACTTGCTTCTGGGCAGCTAGGATGAGGGTCTTAAAGCCCACTCCCACAGTGACACACCTACTCCAAGAGGGCCACACCTTCTAATAGTGCCACTCCCTGGGCTAAGCATATACAAACCATCACTGGGGGATTACCTAAAAATCAGGGTAAGATCAGAAAGTAGGGGATCCAAAGACTAGAGATGGGTCAACTACAGTGTTTTTAAGGTCTGAAGAAATCTACAAATGATGCTGTAGAAGGGAGCTGAAATATGGATAGAATCAAGACTGACAGGTACTCAGAAGCCACTGTGATGGCCCAATTGTTATTCAGTCAATATTTGCTCTCTTTCCTTTCCCTGTAGTGGATGGAGGATGCAGTACTTATTTATATTAGGCCTGGCTGTGTTTATCTTTGGCTAGTGGGAATGCTAGTGGGCACAATAAAAGAAGGAACCTCCAGTGTGCTTATTCTTATAAGCTGCCACAATAAGAACATCCCCAGGATGCCTGCAGTCCCTTCAGCTTGCATCCCAGGACCAGCACACGGGAGACAGATCTAACACAACCCATAGCCCAGAGTGAATGCCAGATGAGTCACAGCCTGGAGCACAGCCACCAACAAAGCTCACCTTCCTTGGCTGAAATTCAGTTGGCCTATAACAATGAGCCAACTCAGAGTCAACTCAAGCTCCTGAGCTTAAAGGAGGTTGGTACCACAGCATTACTAAGCAATACTAATGTGCACGCCAACTGAAGAAAATCTGTCATGGAAAAAAATTGACCAACTGTCAGATGTTACTTGCAGCTGGGCTGAAACAAATGGGAAGGGGAACTGATTCCAGATGTGTCAAGGAGAAGAGCATTCAGTAGCACTTCCATCTTCGGGGGGTGGGGGGGAATAAATGCCTAACTTGGATTGGGTCAAAAGTAGAGGGAGGAAAAGAGGAGAGAGCAGTGTCTATAACTCTTTGTCAAGTTTTGTCATGATAAATGAGAGAAGAAACATGATACAAACACTGAAGAAAAATGTGGGGGTCAGGAAAGACTAAAGATAGTAGTATCATAGGTCATAAAGTGACATTTGAAACTGAAGGACAGGCTCCAGAGTTAGAGGGATGATGACTTATATCGACAGGTCGGAGATAGATGTCCTAACCAGAGCCCGGGAACTGCTCTGTGGGTAAGACCATCTACAGAGGATGAGGAAGGAGGTGGTGACCTACAACAGAGGAGAATAAAGAAAGACACCAAGTGTTTATCTAGGACAGTCAGCTCTGAGCAGACGGGGAAAATGGGGCAGGATGGCCCACTGTATCTGACCTCACATGAAGACATTTCCACTAAGTTACATTTGATAAGACAGAGACGACTTAAGCTGACTGGTCAGCACGCACATCTCCTGGAACCAACTCAGCTGTTAGAAACAAGCAGAGAAAGTTGAAGAGATCTCTTAGGAAAATGACCAAAAACATGAGGTATTTGCATCTATTGAGATGACTTTCAAATACCCATGCTGTCTTGAAAACTACAGTAGCACAATGAACTAGAGGAGTACAGGCTCCTACCAAGTAAAAGACAGAGGTGCCATAGCTTAAAAGTGGAGGAAGAATTTCGAGGAGTAAATCTGAACACAACACCTTGGGTTCATTCAACAGGGCCGACACGAACTGGGCTGCTGAGTGCCGGGCAGGTAGTATGTGCAACTAAGGAACCAAAATCTTTGTTTTATTCTATTTCAATCCATTTACATTTAAGGAGCTAGAGCCATATAAAGTGTCTGTTCTACAAATATAACTTTACTGTTTAGGGAGGGGTTCATTTAGTTCTAGAACATCTGAAACACAAAACCAGATGTTCTAGAAATATAAACTACTCACCAGATTTTAAAACTGAAAAAGAACAGCATTCGTTATCTCATTAATCATTTTTATATCGACTACATGTTGGAGTTATGATGAATCTTTGGGTACACTAGCTTTAAAATCCATTATGAAAATTACTCTCTAAAATGTGGCTATTGAAACTTAAAATTACATATTGGACAGTGCCATTCTAAGTATTAAAAGAAATCAATATGATCTGAAAGTATGACTCTCAGTTACCCGTTGCTATAGTGTCTATAAAAGACAGGGTATCCATCATTGTCAGAGGAAGAACCATCCATGATGGATGTAATCTGGGTGCAAGATTTAACTTTTAAATCTTGATCAATGGCTCACACACTTTAGGGGGAAATGGCCATGCAGCAGTTTCAGCATGAAGCAGGAAGTAAACTAAAGATTAACTGGAAAGGCACCTTCTGTTCATGCCTTTCTAAATGAAGAAGCAACTTTACAATCTAGAGAGAGTTTGGAATTAAAGAGACACTGAAAGAAACAGGTCCCACAGTTGTCGAGATGGGTCAGTGGTTAAGAGCACTTGCTGTTCTTGCAGAGGGCCTGGGCTCAATTCCCCAAACCCACATGCTGGTTCATAATCATCCATAACTTCGGTTTCAGAATATCCTATGCTTCTTCTAACCTACTCAGACATCATCACGCATATGTCTAGTGTATAGACAAAATATGCAGGCAAAATACTCATACATATAAAATAAAAATAAATAAGTCTTTTATTTAGAAACGGAAACTGGTGTCTATTAATACTTTCAATACAGTCTATGAATGTCACATTTTTTAATGACGAGCTGACAGCTTGGTCTTGTGATTCTAATTTAAAATGTGTGATAGAGTTTCAGACATGCGATTAATTTAGACTGAAATGCTTGAGTGTTTGCTTAAGTCTAGACAATATTAATTTGTAAGCGATAGAATATTCAAGGAAATTGGATCTGATTTTCAGGAAGACTTCATTTGCCAGAATCAGAAATGTGTCCCAAAATTATCTGATTCCTTAAAATAAAAATTCAGGTATATTAAACTTGTATATAAATATAAAACAGTTAAGGTTTTGAGATGAAGCTGATGATTTGAAGAATTCAATCTGTGGAATCTGAATTTAAGTCAAAGGCAGAGTGAAATGCGACTCGCTTACATTTACCAGATATTTAGAACTTCCAGGTCTGAAGAACACTGTTTCTCTTGTCTACCCGTGATGTATCACATAGCAAGTTTCCTTTCCATACATAAAACTTACCTTTTACAATATTTACAATTTTACCTTTTACAAGTAATAATTAGGCCCTTTCCAAATATGAATTCAATTAATCCTCACAACTAAATTCTACTTGGTAGTAGTCTCTCCAGTTTGCAAGATAATTATCTGAATACATTCAGATTGCTATAATGTTGTACCAAAGGCGAGGCCTGCTGCTAAGGCCTAGGTCTCTCTCTCTCTCCCCCTCCGCTGCTTACCTGTTGCTGCGCAGCAAGTTAGTTAAAAAGGAGGCAATGTATAAATGAGTTATTTTATTGTAGGAAGGAGAAAATATGCTGGTCAAGTAGAGAGAAAGAAAGGAGAGGAAGGAGAGAGAGAGAGAGAGAGAGAGAGAGAGAGAGAGAGAGAGAGAGCAAGAGAGAGCAAGAGAGGGAGAGCAAGAGAGGGAGAGCAGAGAGGAGACAAAGAGTGAGAGAGCAAGAGAGCAAGAGAGTGAGAAGGGGGAGGAGTAAGAGAGTGAGAGAATGAAAGGGGGGAAGAACAAGAGAGTGAGAAGAGGGCAAACTGACCCTTACATTGTATGGGATGTGGCATGCCTGGCTGTGGTCAGATAACTGGGGGTAGGGTTCAGATAGAATGCTGGGAGCTTGGGGCATTGTCTGCCTGATAGAGCACACATATCCTGTGGGAGCAGCTGTGAGGGGTTGTGACTGAAACAGGAACCAAAGACTCAGGAGTTATGGCCAAGCTTCTTTCACCCCCTGCAAGCAGAAATTGCCCACAAGGGTCCAGGGCTCAAAGCCAAATACTCGACTGAGCTTAAGTTACCTGAGCAGACCACTACCCCATACTATAACAAATTTCTCTAAATCAGCTTGGCTTATATATAAGCAACAGAAATTTCCTTGTCATGGTTCTGGAAGTTTGAAGCCCAGGATCAAGGTCCTGGAGATTGAATGTTTGGTGAGAACCCTCTTGCTGGTTCATAAGCCTTACCTTCCAAATGGATCCTCAGATGGGGAAAACATTAACAAGCCCTCTAAGAACCAAGTCTACTGGTGAGATTTATGCTAATCACTTCCCAAAGGCCCTGCCCTCCAATGCCATCATCACCTTAGGAGTCAGGATTTCAACATATGTTGTGGTAGGGACAACAAGAGTATATGGGCCACTGCAGTTAGAAATGAAGAAGCATGAAGGAGCTTCTCCCAAGATCATGAAGCCACAAAGGTGGCGCTGCCAGGATTCAAATCCAAGCTCTCCTCTCCAATTGCTCTGGGGCATGGGGAAAACAATGAGTTTTAATAGGCAGCTCAGAGTGCGACCGAATTTCTGCTTCCTCTTTTTCTCCATAATTATAGCCTTTCCTTGAGGAATTCTAGGAAAACCCCATTGTGTACTGGAATGACCCAGACAGAAACTTTTTTTTTTTTTTTTTAAGATTTGTACCTTCAACCCTGACCTTCAACATCCTAAAGCAAAGAACTTCCTCAGGGTAGCACTGAGTATGACATTCTGAGCACCCTTGAGCAGATCCCAGCCAGGGGTGCCCAACACTTACAGAGTGGTTATCTATTTTCTTTTTCAATTGTTTAAACTTATTTATTTGTCTTATCTTATGTTTTGCCTGCAGGTTTGTCTGTGTGCCACATACATACATGTCCAGTGCTTGTGGAGTCAGAAGAGGGTATCAGATTCCCAGGAACTGGAGTTATAGGCAGTCATGAGCCACCATATGGGGACTAGGACATAAACCCCAGTCCTCTGCAGGAGCAGCCGTGCTCTCAACCACTGAGCCATCTCTCCAGCCCCAGTTTTCTCTTTCCTTTTCTTTTCTTTCCTTTCCTTTCCCTTCCCTTTCTTTTCTTTTCTCTTTTCATCTTGTGCCCTTTCCAAAATAATTCCCAATCTAGGACCCAGTATAAAATACTCAGAGGATAAACAGTCACTCTACTTAATTTTGCCTTTAATTCAAGATATATATTTTATGATAAGTCCTCTCCCTCCTTCTGCTCCCAGAGCCCACCTGTCCTCTGTAGCCATCTTAACAATGATGCTCCTCTCTTGTCTACCTCCTGAGGTGTCACCTCCTAACCTGAGGTGAGCATGCCTGAGACTTCCAAAAGACAAGTATAATTGTGAAAGATTCACTTTCTGATCTCTTTGACTAAAAGAATGATCAAAAGCTTAATCATAACTGGTGCCATAAAACTAAGCCAGCTCCTGTTGTCTTTCTTTCACCTACAGTCTTTTCAAACATGGGTCTCTAAAGCTAAATAAGTTGAAGATAGAATTGTAATGTTTGATTTCTAATGATATAATTCAAATAATTAAAACTTCAAATCTTATAATGCCCTCATAACATAGGAAGCTGAACTAACACTCCACAGGACCTCAGCCAGTTCTTTCCAGCCTTAGGACAATGCTGACTTTGGAACTGGACCGAAACACCTTAAGTTTATGTGACAGGAAAAGTCTTCAAAGACTCTAATTAAGAAGAGCAGACTTCTGCCCACCTTTTTTGGTAATGGACATATGTAATGTCCACTTCTGTTCTTAGGAAATTGACAAGGTTTTTTTGTTTGTTTGATTTTGTTTTTGTTTTTGTGTTTTTTCAAGAAGAGCCTGTAAAGTTCTTAAAGGAGGGAGGTCTCACTCTGTAGCCCAGAGTTATAAGCTTACCAGGAATCTGAAATTGACTTCGAACTCAGTCTCCTTAGTGCTGGGATTACAGGCATATGTCACTATGCTTGGCTCTATTAGTATTCTCTTCATAGACTCTAGAATACATTAATTAATTAAAAGAACTTCTGAAGGGGTTTGATGTTTCATTTATTTTGTGAATTCATATGATATAAGAACATGTATTTCCCCTGGTGTTGGCTTTGCTGGATTCATGTAAATATGCCACAGAAATGTCTGTTATTCTCACTGTCTCATGAGGGAGCCTCACTTTGGATAATTATTCTTTCCTGGGCTGTCTCTCCCTTATCCTAAGGACTCTGTGGTACTTCTTTCTTACTCTCTTTCTCTTTATCTGCCTGCCTCTGTCTTTTAAGAACTTTATAGGCTCTGTTTGAAAAAAACAAAATCAAACAAACAAAAACACATTGTCAACTTCCTAAGGACAAGAATCATCAGTGTCAACACTCATAAAATAAGGACAATGACCAGTACCTATCACCTAAGGTTCATGCATAGAAAATAATGAGCTCATATTTGTAACCTACTTGGCATAGTGCCAGGCATACTGGCAGATACTGATTGGCTGGCTGGTAGATTGATTGGTTAACTGGCTGATTTAAAAAAAAGAAAAAACAGATGGAAATCCGAATGACCGAATTGAAACAGGGACTTAGAAAAATCAATATAGAACCAGAGAAAACACCAGATAAAAATCACAGTGAAGCTCTTTCCTAATCAATTTATAATTCAAGAGCTTGAGTAAACATGTATTCTTCAATGGAACTCTACCTGACGTTCCACATTGGGATCAGTCTGTATAAAGGGCCGTGTTTGGCTTAAATGAGTATAGTTAGACATTAGAGAAGATAGCTGATGATTGGCCAATACTCAGAACATAGCCCTTTCAAATGTACCCAACACTCCAGGCAAGCACAGCATTTTAGATTCACTCTGATCTTCAGCATCTAACTTTCATTCCCGAGTGAGTAGATTCCACGGCCCATATGAGGAGGGGAAAAATGTGTTTTCCGGGTTTCATGTGTGGTTTGCAATGTTCAAAGTGCACATAAGCCAGATGCACATTTTAATCAGAGTGGGAAAGTGGGTCTTAGCCACGAGGACCAGCACCCCTGGAATGAGAGTGTCTAGCCTCAGAAACCCTAGGAAATGGCCTTAGTTAATTGCCAGGGAATCTGAACCAGGAAGCGTTAAAAAGACATTTAGAGACACCAGAGTCTTTCCTCCCTGCTGCCTGAATTCTGTGCCCCGAGGGCCCTAAGTGTGAATGGACTTCCGTCTCACCTGCTGGACCCTCACTGGCCAGTTCCTAGGGTTTCACCTTTGACTGAGTGAGTCTAAGGGAAGAAGCAGGAATCTAGCATAACACATTGGGGGTATGTGTGATGGAAGTACTCCAACAGAAGCCCAAATGCTCCTGTCCACCACAGCACCACGGAGGACATCCAAAATGAAGAATAAGGCTTATAATGTAGTTTCTCATTAATGCACACCATCACACACATTCCAATATTTTTCTGGTTGAACTACAAATTAGCCAAACCACATTTAAAAAGAAATTCTAAGGGTATAAATGGTTTTTGGATTTTGTTTTTTTTTTTTTTTTAAATCAGTATGGGGTTAAGTGGTTACTTTTCCCCTAAAACAAACAAACAAAAGCTGGGCAGTAGTGGCATATACCTTTAATCCTAGCACTTGGGAGGGAGAGACAGGTGGATTTCTGAGTTTAAGACCAGCCTGGTCTACAGAGTGAGTTCCAGGACAGCCAGGACTACACAGAGAAACCCTGCCTTGAAAAACCAACCAACCAACCAAACAAAACAAAACAAAAACAAAAAACCAAAAAACAGCCAGGGCAGCACAGTAAACCATGAGAGTAGACTGTGGTGACATTGGTGAGCCAAAAAACATAAAATCAAAGAAATAATCAGAGTATGTGTAAAATGAGTATTCTTCAACCAAAGAGCTCTGATAGCTTCATCATTAGAAGCAATCACTTGGTCCACATTTGTTAACTGTGTCTGAATCTAAGTGCTCCATGTAGCTGGAAGGCAAGAGGAATCAGCCATTTTCTTTGAACTACACTTCTATCTCACAAATATAAACAGACACATTTTCCACCCAGCGATTAAGAGTTTGCAATATGGCTTTAAATTATTGTATCTTTCCATCACTCAAAGCGCAAAACTGGAATATACCCACAATAGTTTTTCTATCTTATTGTCATTACTAATCATCTGTGACACCAAATACCCCTTCCTGCCACTATGGTCAGCCTCTCTCCACCTGTCCTCCGCATGACAGTTATGATCAATACCCACTGTGCACAGCGGGTCAGGAAATGATACCTTATATTTATAGCATTTTGCCTGGAGGTCTCAGGGTCGCCTTTTCTCCAGCCACATATGGAAGCCTAAGTGTCTGGGTAATGAAGTCATTAAGAACCGATCGTCCTTCAGCAATGTGATTTTATAAATGCTACCATGCCTTGCACTAGATGCAACTGTGCTATCACGGTGCAACCAGAAATTGCAAGAGAATGATGGCCCAGAAACAGGCAATAGAGGGAGGCAAAGTGGCTTTAGGCTGCCAGGCAGGCTTTATGTTACAGACAACTGACTCTCAACCGCAAGAAGATAACAATTTGAAGTTAAAATTCCTTGGCTTGTTTTGGTGTCTTTGGATACATTTGATACACTTTAAAGAACAGAATTCTCAGGTGGGCCAACCATACCACCATTTACCAGACTGTGTTTTACAACTTAGACCAAAAATTAAGGCCAGTTTTACGTTGTAAAATTCAGACTGATAACAGGATGTGCTAAAAAGACAAGCACCCTTGAGAATATTGGAGAGTCATAACCGGTCTTTCACACCTAAGTACGTGCTTGCTTCCCCCAAGTGGCTGATCTGAGTCAAGTTCCAAGTCCCTAAGGTATGTTTTGCATTTCCTACTACAATAGTATGGCTGTCCCCTTCCCCAAGGGTGGCTTCCACACCTGGTGATAACTCATACTCCAGAAATACATGGAACGGTGAGACTACATTTCTGTAAGTCACCTAATACAGTTAAGCAGTGCATTCAATCCACGGCTGTTTATTTCTATTTACTTGTTTTATTTGGGAAAGAAGAAAAAAATGGTGCTGTTTGAAGATGCCAAACTATTGAATCTTGTGTTTTTGCATGAGTTGGCGTGCTAGGTCAAACAGGACCCTTATCTTGCCATAGTACCACTAAGCAGCTCTAAGCTTCAACACTCTAACTAATTGTGAGCCACAACTGCCCAGGCTAGAATTCCCAGTGTGGGTTTCATATAGCAACACCTACAGAGTCCTTGTACTTGAATGTTAGGATTGCTGGCAAAGAGCTAAATAAAGCTGCACTCCTGGTACCTTACAAAGAACTCAGGTTGTATTTTTAGTACCAAGCAACTACATTCTGTGACTATATAATGCCCCTTTGGTTTTTGATGGTCTGATTGCCTCTCAGGCTGAAATGAGAAAGTACTGATTTTCCTCCCCTGTTTCTCTTCTCAACCCTGCTCTACTTCATTTGAATCAGGCTAGTGTTTCATTACCTTCATCAAAGAGTATTTAGCAGAGCATCTGTGAGCCACTCTGCAGGTAAAAACTCAGTTTAAAAACAAGCCCAATTGTGGAAATAATCTGAAAATTACTGCAACATAAATCCTTTAGTTTCCAATACAGTCTTATAATGAAGTGGCATTACTCAAAATTGTTGGCACATGAGAACAGGCTTAGGAACCTAGCAATCAGCAAGCTAACAGGTGTTGGAATCCCAAAGAAGGAGGGGGCAATATTAAATAATCACTCTGGAATGGCACCTCCTGTAGCTATAATACCCAGAATTCTAATCAACTTAAACACAACTCAAAATGATTGGTAATACGATTTAATTAACTAAAATATGAGCTAACCAAAATAAATAATAATAATCATAACAACACAGTTCTTTTCATTCCATAAAACGTTCTCTAACTACTTAAACATTATTTTTCTAAGTTGAATTATACAACTTAATCAGATGGGTAACTTTCCAGTTATCAACACACTGTCTGTCCCCAATTAATACAAATAACATCAGCACATGTATAATATCCTTAACTGATCACCTGTAACCCTGAAAAACATGTTTTCTTTCTCTCATAATAGTACATTTCTAGTACTTCCCTAAAAAAATCTTCACTATCACATTTTAAATTTTATTCTTTGTGTCTGCAACAAACTACCACGAAATGATCTGCTGGCTTGTGGCCACTGAAAGGGACTGGTACTCACAACTTGAGCAGTTCCCTATCGGGTACCCCAATGCCCTTGGCAACTGCATCTCAGTCCTTGCCACCACACTGGTAAACACAGATGCAAACACTGCCTGGATACCTGCCTCCGAGGATGCTTTGGATGGCTCCCTTGTATAAAACACAAGGCATTTTCCACTTGCCTAAAGCGTGAACACAGTATCTTCCAAAAACAATAGCAACGACGTCTGTGCCAAGTATCTCCCCCATAAGGTATTGGTCCAGCTAACAGCTCTAGAAAGGCTAGATGAGGTGCCTGAGCACTCTTTCCCACCATGCAGTTCCAGATTCAGATCCAAAACCCAGAGGAACTTCAGATACCACTTCTAAACGCGTGAACCACAAGCGACAGGAGGAGCTGACTTTTCAAAGATTTGTCTTAAATTTAAAAAAAAAAAAAAAAAAAAAATCTCTCATTTGCTCCTCACACCTCCTATCCTATTCCGTAAGGAATTAACCATGAAACACGAAAGTCCTGGGGTAATTTTGTTTCCTTCTTTTTCTCCTAAAGGCGAAGGAGAGGTGGAAGGAAAAAGAGAGACACCCGGCAGGTGGGAATGGCTCGGCCCGCCCCTCAACTTGGTCGGGACAGAGCAGGCGGTGCCCAGGGCTCTGCTCCGCAGCCCGGCGCGCAGCCCGAAGTTTGCTGCTGGTGCTGGGCTCGCGGGGCTCCGGGAGGCCGTGACGGTGGGTGGCAACAGGGTAGCCCCGCAGGGCGTCCGGTGCATCCCGGCAGCGGCTAGACCCCGCGCTCGGGGACCCTTCCTGGGCCGCGCGGACTGGCGCGCGCCTTACCTGACCAGCGGCGGCGGGGGCCGCGGGAGGACGGACAGGAGGATCGATGGGAGGATCGAGAGCCACTCCGGCGGCGGCGCCAGGGATTGAGGGAGGCGCGGCGGAGGAGGAGCTCAGGAGCCGCGGGCGGGCGGGCCGCTTTGTCTCTACGGCGCACAGCCGACCCTACGTCACCATGGCAACCGCCAGTGCCTGGGCCGGCCGAGAGCCCGAGCCCCAGTGGCAGGCACCACGGTCCGGGACCCCGCCAGCCCCGAGACATTCTTCTCAGCAGTTGGGCAGTGTGGAGGAGACAAGGACCCCACCCCCAACGCCGCGATCCACTGCCAGTGTAGACACTCCCGAGTCTCAGAGTCCCTTTCCAGAGACAGGAAGGCTCCAGAGAGCCCTAAGCCCAGAGCCAGATCTTATTGCAGTGCAGGCTGCTTTGCTTTCTCACTGGATATTCCAAAGCCCTAAAGTCCCCATCCCCACTGCACTTTTCCTGTATGAAGCTCTGCCCTCGAAACGGAAATTCACTTAAGGGAGAAGAAAGGGCAATACCAAGTGATAAACTATTGAGCAACTGGTACTCGGTGCTCTTGTTGCGACTGCTGCAGCAGACACCACCACCACCACAGTCACCACCCACCGCAGCCTTTGCCTCTGCTGCATTTCTGGTCTCCCGCCAATCAAGACAGGCACCTGTCTTGCCAGAGGCTACAGTAGGAAGGGAAAGGGGGCCTTGACTTCTGATGATAAACACGAGATGTTAAACCACAACTTTTACACACAAGCCGCAGTGTGAATGTGAAACACTGCCACACTGCTTAGGGACTGATTAGAACTGCTAAGCATCTGCCATGGACACCAAGCAACAGTGCCACTGACTGGCTGCATACTGCAGACCTTGACCCTTAGGAAAGCAACGAGGCTTCCTTAGCAGTCTAGGCATCCTCGCCTGAGGAAATTTTTGGAGAAGGAGGGAAAAGTACCAGGAGGCCTTGGGTCATGCTTCCTTTAAAGGACAGAGCTGGAGGGCAGCTCCCCTGGGTGAGTCATCCCTCTATACTGTTTTCTTGAAAGTTCAGTGATTAAATCCAAATTCTACAGTGTCTTTCTTTGAACCTCAGTAGCAGGCCACTGACTTCCCTGCCATTTGTGAATGCCAGTAATGTACTAACACCCCTGGAGAGCTATTGTTTTCCCAGCTTGCTAGTTGTCCGAGAAGGACATGCCAAGACAACGGCATTACTGAAAAACAAAACAAAACAAAACAAACAAACAAACAAAAATAGAGGCGGTTCCATGTATTAACTAATGATTAACTTTATGTGCTAAAATGAAAATATTTCATTCCTAAGAAAAGTTGCCTATTTTTTTAATGAAAAGATCTGTGCTTCCAGAAGTCAAAAGAACGAAATCTTTCTGACAAGCCATTAAGTCATCTAGCGACATGCATAAAAATTCAAAGTGCCTGTATGTTTCTCCCAGCTACCTGAATCTGCGAAATGTTACACAGAAACCAATAAATGGGTAACGAGAGCTATGCAAGGTTGCAACATCCCCCCACCCCCACTTTTCTACCAGCAAAAATTTAAAACAAAGTGTATGCGGACCAACAGTGATTTGGTTAAAATAAATTTGGTACGGTTGCACTGTACCAAATGTAGCCATTAAAAATAAATAAAATAATAAAACATACAATAAATACATATTCAGCTTCGTGTTGAAAGAACAAGGCTGTGGACACCTGCACCCCAGCGCCATAGTTTGTGAGATTGTATTGCAGTTTTTACTGAGTGACTATTATTCTCTTTTCCATCATCAAATTCTTCAAAGAAAAAATACATGAAGCTAGTCTGTACAAAGTTTCTCCATAGCTGTCTAGAATAGAGAGTGTTGTGGTTTGGGTAAGGTTCCCCACCCCCACCCCACCTCCGTGAAGACCTCTTGGTCTACAAAGTAATGAATGGCATTAAGAGATTTCAGGACCGTCAAGCAGTGAGGTGTGAGAGGTGAGTGAGTGTCCTTCACAGAGGGATTAATGCTCTTGGGGTAGGGTACAGCATACAGAATGGATTCTTTTGAATAAACAAGTGAGGCTGGCCCCTTCCCCTCTCATGCTTCCTCTCTCACCGTAGCAGGTGTTCTCTCTTGCACGTGCTCTTGCCAGAGGCTGGGGCCAGAACTGTGCTTGGCAAAACCTTGGGCCCCAAGAAACCTCTTTCCTTTTTAAAGTTGCCAGCCTTAGATATTTTGTTATGGTGACACAAAAGGAGCTAAGAAAGACAAGCGGAAGAGGTGAAAAGAGGAAAGGAGGTGAAAAGAAAAAAGGAAAGGGATGGAAGGAGGGCACAAGAACAGGAAAGGGGGACAGAAGTAGGTCCCTAACAACTAGAGTGAGGATCGAAGGACCAGCGCTACCATGACGCATCAATAATAATCATATATAACTTTGAGTCAACAATGTAGATTCTTGGTAGTTTTTCAAAATGAGCAGTCATGAATTTTGTCAAAGAATTAACATCAGAGATTCTTTGCAACTTTATAAATATCAAAAATATTAATGGGCCAATATAATATTATCTTGATTGGAGACTGAGATTCGTGGGCCTATATAACACTGCCTTGCTTGGAGATTAAATACAGAAGAAAGAAGAGTAATTAAGTGATCAATCCTACTTTCAAATATCAGGCAGGCATCTAGAAAACTCTGCACTGGTTCCCTACTTTCTGAGGAGCCTGGTTCTGCCTTCATATATGAGAGATTCTTCCAGCCTGGGCTCTCCTTCCCACTGGTGACCTCTTTAATCTCAAAACATTTTCATGAGTCATATAAGATAGGTATACAAATTAATCAAATACTTAGTAATGATAAATTGCAACTAATTTTGAAAAACAATTCTTTAACATTTGTAATTTTACTTTTTACTGGAGACAAAAACAAAGCTGAGTACTAATGAGATGTATGTGCTTTTTTCTCATAACGAATTAAATCTTGGCTGACTACTGCAAGGCGTGGAACATCTTTAATGTTGCTCAGAGTTGATAGATATTTTGCCTTTCTAATTCTCAGCACTGAGAGCAGCACTTCACATAAACACATAATACTAAATGACAGACGTATTTTTAAAACCATGTCAGAAGTGGCTGGAAATTCATTCTCTCTTACTCCTCAGCCAAAATTCACTATGATTTTCTTTTTATGAGTATCAAATATCAAGGGGCAATTTTAAAATCAAACATTCTAGCAGGATGCAACCTAAACATATACCTATTCTAGATTCACATGCTAAGGAATGACATCAGGAAATTATCTGTGGTCTCTGTCTCCGGTACTGAAATTGTAATTGTCATATTGTTAGTGGAGTGGAGAGCATTGCTCATAGCATGCAACCGGTCGTTTCGAATCCAAGCTGAGCAGTGTTTGCTGGCTCTGTGCATAGGGTGACTTGATAGTACAAAGTGCACATGACATGTGTTCAGAACCAAGACCACAGTGACATCTTGGGATGGAACATGGGCATGTGCCACCTGCAACACTTTGGATGCACTCAGCACTTTGCTTTGAATTAATTTTTTGTCATTAGCATTCCAAAAGCCTTTTCCTGTGGCCATCTCCTTCCATTATAGGACTACAACATACAGCTTAAGAACCTCTGGCCTAGACATTTGCATTTAACAGGGAGGCTTAGCTCCATCTCAGGCTCTCCTTCCATTTCATCCTTTAGGTCAAATCGAAAAGTTGTGAGGAAATCATCCTTCCATCCCTCGTTCTCACCCGGTGGGTTACAGGAACAGATTAAAGGGTAACTCTAATCCAGTTATCTGACCCGAAAATAAAGTACTGCGATAGCACATTAAAATCATTCTGTGGGATTGGTTAAGAGCACTGGCTGCTCTTCCAGAGGACCTGAATTCAGTTCCTGCCTCCCCCCATCCCCCTATCTCACAACCACCAGCAACTCCAGGGGACCTAATGTTCACTTCTGACCTCCGCAGGCACACACACACACACACACACACACACACACACACACACACGTTGCATTCATGCACATGCTTGTGCACATGCACACATATATAAGTAGATCTTTAAAATGAAATGATGTGTGTCTATGACTGCTATGACAGCTGTCACTGGTTGTCAACTTGACCACATTTGGAATCAACCAAAGCACAGCAGTGGGGAGCGGCTTTGGGGAGTTTTCTTGATTATCTAAGCAGGAAGACCCACCTTAAATGTGGGCTGTCCCCTCTGGTAGAAGCTGAGTTAAGGGGGTCTGCATGGGGGAAGGACATTTGGCCTTTTATGTGTTTGCACTCACTCTCAACAGGAAAGCCCATCTACTTCGTTGCTAAGGCACTCCTTCACTGATGTTAGAACACACTTCTTTGGGATCCCAGTATAGACTTAAGATCAGCAGCTCTCTAGGAATCCTCCAGCCTTCGGCACCAGATTGGGACTGCTAAGACAGTCAGCCCAGGACTGAACAGCTGTAGGGTTCTCATCCCCTCCTGTGAGGTGGCCATTGCTAGCTACCCAGACCACATCCTGGAAGACTCTAATAACCCCCTTTTTAATATACATATTTTAATATGTGTTCATACATTCTCTCAGTTCCATTCCTTTAGGCTAATAGAAGCAACACAACAAGTCTTTCATATTCTCATGATTCTTTAAATGGAGAGTAAGTAATAAATTCACTCTCCTGAAATGATCCTCTGAGGCTTAACAGTCCAGTGCAGCAGGCACCCAGTCGTGCATATGAGCTAGCCACTAGCTAAGCCAAACTGACGTGCTAAGAAAGTGAAAAAGTCTTCAAGACTTAGGACAATAAGATTTTTAAAGCACTGTGTCATTAATAATGTTTCTATGGGTTACAGATTGAAATAATATTTTTTAGATATATACAATTAAATAAAATGTATTAATAAAATTATAACACATCTGTTTCTTTTATTTCGAACATACTAAAATTTTAAATATTTTCTATGTGGCATATTGGACAGCATTTTAAAATTCATGTTTATAAGTAAAATACAATTATGAGCTCTAAAGTAAGCTGGTATTTATTTATTTATTTAGACAAGTTTTCTCTGTGTAACAGCCCTGGCTATCCTAGAACTCTCTCTATAGACCAGGCTGGTCTCAAATTCAGAGAGATCTGCCTACCTCTGCCTCCCAAGTGCTGGAATCAAAATGTGTATGCCACCACTACCCCACAGATCTTCTTAATCTTCACATAAAGAAGGCTGAGGCAGGAAGGTTGCCAGCCTTGGGTACATTGTGAGTTCCAAGCTAGCCTGGGCTACACACAGATTGAGATGTGCCACCAGAAAATTTAGAAATTCAAATAAACAAAATAAAATTACCTCATTAATATTTCTCACCTTATAAAGGGAACTTTATAGCAAATAATTTCTCTTTATTAGAGAGCTATCATAAGATTTTGTTCATGCACTTAGATCTTAGAAAAATTTCAGCCAAGACACTAACGTTAGATTGTTCGATCTGAACTTATTGCCTATAAATAGGACTCATAATGATTTAGTGCCCATGAGCTGCTAAATAGGGGCCCTCCCTGAGCATAATTCCCAAAGATTATGAAGCAGAATAACTTCTGTTTCTGTGTTTTATTTGTATTCTCTGTTACCACTCTCTAACTTCAGCAGCCTCAGTTCAGGCTGGTAGCCTCATGACCAGTGGCTCTTAACATTCCCAACACTGTGACCCTCTTAGACACTTCCTCACGTTGTGGTGACCCCAACCAGAAACATGATTTCACTGCTACTTCATAACTGGAACTTTGCTACTGTTAGGAATTGTGACATAAATATTTTTGGAGATAGAGGTCTGTCAAAGTGGTCACAATTCACGAGTTGAGAACCGATGTTCTTCTAGACTTTCAGAGCTGTCAAATTCTGACCCTCACCTCACCCCCAAACACACACAAACTGGATATAAATGTCAAAAACCAAATATTTTTATTCATTCTGAGAGAACAAAATAAAGCAAATCTTCAGTTACCAGAAAAGCATCATAGTAATTTCACTCTGGTAAATATTGACCTATGCAGATTTAACAAAGCACAGCTGACACCTTCAGTGGTTTGCAAACAGCGTTTTCTAATAAAAACTCCAACACCCAGTCAGTGAGTGGTGCCTCTCTACTGAAGCATCTTTACAAAGATCTTCCTGGGCTCTGATTTAGATTTTGTCAACCAAAATCTCATTTTTTCCCCAATTATAAGTTATAATGATAGCTCAAATTTATTGTTTCTCACGTCCACGGTCACAATATCCGCACAGCAGGCTTGCCACACTCTAGATGACTTCACATCACAGATCTGACAAAAGGGGGAAAAAAACATGTGTTCGCTTTTAGTTCCTGACGTAACCAGAAATGTTTGCAAACCAGAAAGGTTTGCAAAAGGGCTCAGCTGGTAAAGCCTGAAGGCCTGAGTCAGATCCCTGGAACCCACAGCAGAAGAACAGACTCTCACAGTCTCCTCCGACCTTCACATGTATCTGTGACACCTGTACACAGAGAGCGTACACATGCACATACACACACGCCTACCTGTATATACAAATTTATATGCAATCGAATTTAAAAAAAAAAAACTAAAAGAAAAACAACTACCTTTTAAAAATCTTTAAATTAATTGAAAGTTTGGGTTCAAACATGGCTCATTGAGCTCTTTATTTTGACGAGGAGGAGAAAAACACAGGGGCTACCTTAGTTAAGCAAAAGCTCTTTGAACGCCTGCCTTCCGGCCACATTCTGACGTTGTTTAATGAGGTGTTGAGAACACATCCAAAACCCATTTTTAAAACATTTGTTTTTATTTTAAATCTTATCTTAAAATATTCATTTATGCCTTCACATGTGCTTTCTTCTCTAACTTTTTTTTTTTTAATTCATCTAAGAAGTTGGGGGTGGGGGAGGAAGCTTTTAGAACATTTGAAAAGCTGGAAATTCAGAACTCAGAGAGTCCCCTCTGGGTGACCTAAAGTACTGAGAGAACATGTCCTAAAACGCAAACATTAACTCTCGTATCCTGACAAAGTAAAGAGAAAGACATGCCTTCACACAGTTCCCAAGGGATCTGGGCATCCTCACGCCAAGCCAAAGGGCCAGTTAGCTTCTTGGCCTCAACAAGCGGAAACCTGAGAGCCATTCATATCAAAATTGTTTCAGATGCTGCAAAGAGGTGCCCCGTTGACATTCTCAGCACCTTTCATCTAAGTGATTTTCCAGGAAAAATAAAGAAAAAAACCAATGAGTTAGAAAACAAGAATCTTGCCTGAGCTGACGTGAGTTCTGTGTATGATGTGTTGACGGCTCGACGGCTCGGTGGGTGAGTACTCGCTAAGCAAGCCCAAGGATCAGAGTTCCAGTCTCCAGCACCTATGGAAAAGGTGGGGGTGGCAGCATATGCCAGTAATCCCAGGGCTGGGTGGGGAGAGGTGTTCAGAGACAGGGGACTCACTGGTCTGCCAGTGTGGCCAAAACAGGAAACTCCAGGTTCAGTGAGAGACCCTGTCTCAAAAAATAAGGCAGAGAATGACTGAGGAAAACACTGGAAGTTAACCTCTGACCTCTACATGCATATGCACAAGCAAGTACACAGGAGGAAGAGAGAGAGAGAGAGAGAGAGAGAGAGAGAGAGAGAGAGAGAGAGAGAGAGAGAGAGAGAGAGAGAGAGAGAGAGAGAGAGAAAGAGAGACAGATAGACAGACAGACAGACAGACAGAAGGGGAGAGGGGGAGGGAGAAGGGAAGGGGGAGGGGAGGGGAGAGCAAGCTTAAAGAGACAGCCAGCTTTTTCACCAGTGCTAAATAGTTCCACAAAAATTACTTATACGGCTGAAAATATTGCTTCTTTCCACAACCCACTCTAAAAAGACGAGTTAGGCTCTGAAATATCTCTTCTGCTAAACCAGATAGGATGACAAATTTTTATAATAATCAATGCTGGCCAAACACTGAACCATGGGGGCTGTCTGACTTACAATTGTCTGTGAAACCTTTCTGCTAATTGGAGGAACACAGACCCTGAAAACTCTGACGACAAAAATAAAAGTAAGACAGCCTGCGAAGCAGAGTCTTACTCGTCATTCACTAGCTCCTGGTGTCTATCATGCAGCCTTCTTAAAAATACCGACATATCGACATATCACTTGCCAATGGGGAGAACTGTGTGGAAACAGAAAGTTAAAAAAATAAATAAATACTTTGTAATTCTTTGCCAAGCGCTCCCCACAGCAAGATTCAACACGGTAAAGCACAGCCAAATTATTAATTTGGTATTGATAAGATCTTGCTAAGGTTAAGTTTTGGTGTGTTTTTATCTCGTGCAAGTAAATTTTGTTGGCAACAAATTAACTTTAGGAGGTAAGGCTGGAAAATGCTATTACAGAATACTTAGTTCCGTCCTGCTCAGTGGTTAAGTGAAGCACGGAGCAGGTCTGGGGACTATCAAATGCCCCTCCCGGGCTGTGTTACTGATGACTGGCGGCACTGTTTAGGGAGGAGTGGAGGAAGAGCCTAATCTCGTGTCCCACCATGTAAGTCACTCATGAGAGGGGCGGGGAAGACTTTGAAGGTTACACCACCCTGGTTTGCTCTCCCGTCTAGAGGGGCGGGGAAGACTTTGAAGGTTACACCACCCTGGTTTGCTCTCCCGTCTAGAGGAAGGGTAGCTGGTTTCCCTGTCCTCTGTTCCTGCTCACTGGGGCAGAGTCACCATAGGCTAAATAAAGTCTCTGAAACCAAGAACATAATGAGTCTTTCTTTCCTTAAGACATTTCTGTCAGTTCATTTAGACACAGCCACAGGAAAGTAATTAATACGGTATTCAACATTCTCACATTCACACCTTCACCTCATCTTCTGGCAAAAGTGTGCCAGGATGTGAACTACTTCCAATATTAACTATGTAAGTCATTTACTTATCGATCCTCACACAGCCACAAAGGAGCCTTTAGCTTCATTGGAATGGCTCATTCCCTCATCTATTAAAGGAGAGTGTTGAGGCCAGTAACATTTTCATAAAACAAATCGATCAGAGCAATCCCATGTGGCTCTAATGTCATAATACCATTCATTGGGGTAAGAGGCTAGTACAGGTATCAAAGGAGAGCCATGTGTTATATGCATCGTTACAGTAGTAAAAACAGTTCAAAGGCCTTCTTGGTGACTATGTCTTCTGAAGAGCATACACCATCTGAATGTTCTTCACCATCAAAAGCAAGCCGAGGGTGTTGCGACCAGACAGGTTTTTTATGTACAGAGTATGTAACGTGTCAGAGGAAAAAGACACATGCCAGTGTTTCCCACTGACGTCTCGCCATCCACATGAGCATGTGCCTTGCTTTGATAGATGGGCACAGGTCACAAGAAGTAGCCACACACATACCTGTTAACTGCAGCCTGATGTCTCCAATCCAGAACTACTGTGTTCCCTGGGGTGGGGCCACCTCCAGCCTAGAGTGGGGCTGCCTCCAGCCCATCAGACAAAGAATGCTCTAGCCATCATGAACAGGTTACTTGTAACTGACAAAATGCCAGACAAAGAAAACAACTTTTTGAAGAAAGTGTTTGTTTGTTTGACTGCCAATATAAAAGAGCTGTCTGTCTTGGTGGGGAAGGTACTGCAGTGGGACCATGAAACAGCTGGTCACATGAAGTTGCGGCCCACAGCCAGGGAGCAAGAGAGGGAAAATGAAGCTCTGCTTGCCTTCTCCTTTTCCTTCTGTCCCTTATCCGTAGAACAACCCACCCCATCATAGGTCTCTCTGCCCTATAGCTGATCATCTCCATAACACCTGCACAGATACATCCAGAAGTTCATCTCCCACAGGATTCTACGTCCAGCCAACTTACCCACCCAGATTGACCTTCACAAAGAGCAAACTGACTGCGATTTAGAAGAGTACTTTCCTCAAAAGACCCAACGACGTTATCACTAAAATCTCACTGTATATTTCCAAACCAAAGGTGTAACATCCCCTACCTTACCTTAGTTCCTTTTGTTCTAACATAACACAATGTCTAAGGTTGGGTGATTTGCCAAGAAGAGATTTCTTTTTTAGACTTCTAGAAACTGGAAAGCCCAAGGTTGAGGGCCCATATCTTTTGAGGATTGTTGTTATTGTTATTATTATTAATTACTACTACTACTACTACTACTACTACTACTACTACTCCTTTTTCCCATGGTAAAAGGCAGAACAAAACAGGACTAAACTCATCTTTCTACTGGAAACCCACATTCCACAATTGGGACATTAAGCCATCCTGGCAGTAGAGCTCTTATGGCCTAATCACTTCCTATGCGGCCAACATCTTAACACTGTTTTATTGATAAAATATTGATAGAGAACTTTGGTGGAAACACATTCACAGCAGAACAGAGGTCATTCCTCAAGTAGCAAGTTTTAAAAGACCTTTTTAAAGCAAGGTAAGTTTGTAATGGCCAGTTAAAATAGAAAAACCCAAGAAATAGTTCCTTAGATCAAGTGGGTTGGCAGGGGGTGGGGGTAAAGATGGATGAAAGATACAAGCAACACTCCTGTTCTGAGGAGTAGGCTCTTAGTGAGTAGCCTCTTCCAGGACAGAGTGGTGGGGGTTACTGAGAGCCCCATCCAGGCTCTGACCTGTCATGGGGATATTGTGTTAAGGGAGAAGAGAAAGCTAATCAGACCATCATTCCCAGAAGTGGCTTAACTCGGAGGGTGGAAGTAGAGAGAAAGACGGTGTCCTGGCACACACAGCTGAGACTACCTCCTATGCCAATCAATCTGTAAGCAGAGAAGATAAGCAGCTACAAAAAACTAACTCAAGAACTCCAGAGCTTGCATGAGTCCTACTGGGCCTCACAAGCTTGTTCTCTGTTCTTGGAGCCCGTCAGAATCACTTCTTTCTCAGTCTCCCATTCCCCATTCTTAACCTGGAAATGATCTTGTCATGGCTCACAAGACCGACTTCCTATACCTCTTAGTTCTTCCCTCTAACACTACTTTCTCAAAGACATCATTAGCACCCCATTTCATGTGATCACATGACCTTCTGGGTTGTTTCTAATTCCCTTCAGTTATCACTTACCTGTATACTGTCCTTGTCCCCAGTTCCTCTGAATATGAGCTCCTGGACCACAGAGACTCACCCGGCCTTCCTCTTCAGCTCAGGAACAGCACCTGGTGGGCCCTTGGTAGCCAGCAACCTAGAGAAGAAATGGAGTAAAGAGTGTCCCCAGTTCTAGGTCACAAGCAGCAGTTGTCCTTCATTTCCTTCCCTTGGCTGATGGAAACTAATATCCTGACAACTTTGTCTGTCTTTCCGTCTTCCCTGAGTAGCATCTTTTCTTTACACAAAGGTCACTGTGTCAGCCTCTCTGAGACATCTTAGTGTGAGAACAGATCATGAAAAGGAAGAGCTACCCTTGGCTCATGCCAGCTTACTAAAAGATGTTATTCCTTCACAAAATAGATGTCATCTCCCCTCCATATGTGACCGTGAGCTAGACCAGAAATCCATCCAAGCCCTAGGGGAAAGTGGCCTACAGAAGAGCAGGTCAAGGTGACAACCAGTGACAACCTAAACGCACAGTGCTCTGTGGCAGTCTTCAGATCATGCTTAGGCCCCAGAGAAGCATCCAGGAGGGAATAGTTCCTTTGGTCCTAAGGGAACGATGGCAGAGCTCACTCCAGATAGAGGGAGCAACAGCTGCAAAATGCAGAGACAGAATCAGCAGATGAGGTTTCTGAGAGCTCTGTTCCACTGGGCCAGGAGCCAGAGCGTTTAAAGTGGCAGGAAACACCTCTGAGACAAAAGCCAGAGCTCACAGAGCTCTGTGAGGAAAACAAAACAAAACAAAAACAAAAAACCCGCAAATCAGGAGAGCAAAATTTAGACCAGGAAAACTAGTTTTCTCTTGGTCATCCAAGATTCCAACTTTATTTCCTCCTGGTTCAAACTTGCCCCCCCCCCCCGAATCTCTCAGTATTAACTTTGTCACACCCATGCTGGCCTCCGAGGTCCCTCATCCTTGCAGCATCCAGGATTTGGTCCCCGAGGAAGCCATACTCAAGCACACACGCTTTCGCGCATGCTCCGTGGCAGTTTTTTTTTATGAGCTCGCACTGGACAGAGCCAAGCAATATTAAAGCAGCGTGTGATTTAATAATGAAGCATCTTGAGAGTTAAAAGGCTGTTGATTCTGGTCCAGGTTCCCATGGATGATATCCAGGACATGCCATGGTCTGCCTCCTCCAGAACAGCATCCTGAGAGAAGCACTGCCCCCAGCCCCCAACCCTCCAAAGCTGCTTGCTGTGTCAGCCCATCGGGAGCTTGGAGTCACACGGGACTTCAAGTAACTCACTTAACTTGGAAGGCAGTCTCAGCAACGGTTCCCTTAACCCTTTCGGAGGGGAGGAGGAGGCCACTTTTGTCTCTCTCCCTATTCCTGCCGTTTCCTACATCCTACCAGCCCCAATCTTTACCTTTAGGCTCCCAGTCTCCTCTCTTACATTTAGGGTTCCTGTCTCTATCCCTAGTCCCATTTGGATATGGGTGTTACCCTCCCCCCAAGGCCTACCCACGTATTAAAGCCTTAGCCCCCAGCTTGTATAATTTCAAAGTGTAGGGCCTTTAAGAAGCAGGGTTTAATAAAAGGTCTTCTGGTGACTGAGAGCTTGCTCTTAAAGGGAGTGGTGAAGCCCCAACTCTCCTCAGTCCTACACCCCAGCCATGAGGTAAGTGGCCAGACCTATAAACCCATTTATCCTCAGTGTTTGTCATAGCAATAGGAAACTGACTCACACCCCTAGTAAGGACTTTATTTAATATGAGATATCGCAATACCTTCTCAAGTGTTCACACCATTTGTTTGTCTGTGCCCAGTTGTGGGTGTCATCTTCCGAGGGCCCTGTTTCAAATACTTCATGTTCTTCCAGATGCCCCTGTACTTCTCACTGCTGATGAATGACAACTTCACCCAGATCTTTCTCTTTAAACCTGGTGCTAGCATGATCCCCCACTCCACCAGCCACTGTATCATCTTCATGTCTAGATGAAAGCAAAGCCCAGAATTCTCTTAAGGCGAAGTGACCATAGTGTTTGGAGGATCCTTTCGCCCCGGCTTTCCCAAGTTCAAAAACTACCCACCGAAACTCTCTCATCTGGTGTCTCCCATAGCACATACTCCTTCTGCATCTCTTGTAAAGTTCACAACATCACGATCTAAGCTACAGTAACACATATGCAGGTCGTTAACGAACACCTCCGGCACATGGAATTTGATATCTTTATCCCAGAATCCCACCCTGCCCCAAGCATGGAGTCTCATTCTAGCTATGAATTCCACTAGGGTCTTGTTTCAACACTCTATGGAGCTGTCAAATGAAAGGACACATACTCCCAAGGATGGTTTTGTCTTTCTAGACTGAGGGGGGGATGTAGTTGGTTGTGTAGGATATGGGGTGAAGACAAATCAAAGAGGTGCCAATTTGTCACACATGGTGCGGAAATTAGCTTGCCCGTTGCAATCCACGCTTCCTTTCGCTGGTCTCTAATTACTCAAGAGCACGTCTGGTGTTGGGAGAGTGTTTTCCCTTTCTTGGGCAGATGCCTTGCTTTGCAACGCTAAACACCCCAGCACTGGAGACACTCTTTTTGTTGTTGTTGTTCTTACTCCAATACGAGTAAACGTAGATTGGAATAGCAAGGAGAAAAAAGCCATAACACCCTTAGGGGACCTGGGAACACCTTCAAAGCCCACACTTCACATTTTTGGCCATTTTCACATTTACTCAAATGTAAATGTAATTCAAGTCTTCATATGAAGTAGTTTGGGAGTAACCCGCAAGGAAGGCAGAATGGACCAAATGCAGTTCCAGTAACGTTTATTTTCCAAACCAAACAGTCCTGAGTCAGGAGCTCCACTCTGACCTCTCAGAGCATCCTCAAAGATGACAGCCTTGACTCTGTGTTCTCAGCCCTATGCAGTAGCTCCCTTCTAAATACATCTTGTCAGAAACAGCCTCATGCTGTGTCTTCCCATGCCTGAATGCCAACAGGAGGGTGAGGTGTGGGGAAATGTGCTTTCCTGAAGGAATGAGGCTTTGTGGGTAAGAGCTGGAAGGGACTTTGGGTAGAGAGCTTTGTGGACTTGCCGGGTGCTGTATAGCGTTTCATCTGGTTCACACTGGTTCTTAAAGGCAATTCCTCTGATGTAAAATTGTGAATAGGGGGTTTTCTGTGTAAAACAACCCAACTCTAATCTCAGAGTGATAAATGGCTTTGAACATCATCCTCGTTATTATGGGAAGGGATGATGAGGACAAGCTGAGTCTGGAGGACCGATGTTCTCCGCCTGATTTCAACAATAGCTGTGTCACTGTCCTGGACATTTTGATACGTCACAACTAAAAACATGGATCTCACACAACTAATTTAAGCTGAAAGCTTACGCCTATCAACTCCTTTCAGAGTAGCTGCCAAATCAAATGGCAGTTTGTGTGTCTTAGGGAATCTAGAGGCTTGTCTTCGCCTGGAGATGAATTCCTTTCTGTCTATCAATCACTGTGAGCTCTCATTCAGACTGGCTACCCACCAGCCATTTCCTGCAGCCTGAACTAGACCTGTCCCTCAGTGTCTCCCTCTGTGTCTCACCGTGTCTGGCCTCTTGTCTGGCTGCCATTGTTCTTTCTCATATCGAGTTCCGTATTTGATGTTTCCTGGCTTTATTCTTCCTCCACGTCTTGCACTCACTTTGCCTGCCCTGGTCTTTTGAACACATGACCAACAAATGTGAACCAAAGGTTCAACAAAAGGGGAACCTTTGAGGTTACACGTCACTTGTAAGACTGCAAATAGTCTTTCAGCTTAAATTAAGCAGAAAAGAGAGGTGGACAATGGAATGCCCAATACAGGTGAAGCACCCCGGCCCAAAAATCAAACATCCAAAAGGTTCCCAAATTTGAAATTTTGAATTGCACCAAGTAAAAAGATTCCATGTGAAGAAACTATGCTTCCAGAACAAAATTATTACAAATGTAATGTAAAATGGCCCTTGAGTTATGTGATTGTGGTATAAAAAGGAATATACTAAGTTTGTGTTGAATTTCTCCTGAGTCTATGCAAATATTCAAAAATCCAAAACTATCTATAACTTCTAAACACTCTGGCTCCAAGCAGCCCAGATATGAGATGCTTAGTCTGTAGTTTCTTCCCCCTACAGTGTGTGTGTGTGTGTGTCCGTGTGTGTGTGTACATACACAAGTGTGTATGTGTGTCTCTGTGTGTGTGTATTTGTGTGTGTATCTGTGTGTGTGTCTATGTATGTGTACTGGTATGTGCATTTGTATGTGTGTATGTGTGCACTTGTATGTGAGTGTGTGTGCATGTGTGCATGTATTTGTATGTGTATTTGTGTGTGTATGTGTGTGTGTGTGTGTGTGCTGTACATGTGTTTGCACCTGTGTGCTTATACATGTAGAGGCCAGTAACCAAGGGTTTTCTTCAATTGCTTCCTCACTTTTTTTGAGACAGGGTCTCTCCAGCCACCTCCAAGGATCCTCCTGTCTCTGACTCCCAAGTGCTGGGATCACCCGTAAGCATCACAACACCCAATTTTTTACAGGGGTGCTGGAGACTTGAACTCAGCTCTTCGTAACTACTGAGCCATTTCTGCAGCCCCTGCAGGTCTCACTAGAAAAACAGAAAAAAAACTCCTCTGTCTTAAGGGAAGGTCTTCCTGTCATTCAGTTTCCTTGACACCGGCAGCTAATGCAAAATGAAGAATGAAATGGGCAATAATTCACGGATATGTTTGCATATCATTGCATGTCTCCTCTAAAAACTCCCAAACCAATTTTGTAGTCTGCTATGTAGTTTCCCTGTTTTGAATGCATCCCCACCCATCACCAATGGTGCATTTTGACCTAACTCATCCTGCCAAATTCAAAAATAATAAAAATAAACTATAGGGAAAAAACCCTTCTTGTACGTGTGCGGATGGCTCTTGAGTGTTCCCAGCTAACCCTCTACTATCCAGGCAGGGGACATAACAGAGAGAGATGGACACCACAGTGGTAGTCTTGGCTCTAAGTCAGCTCTGCCCTAACGGTACCTTTTTCTCCCAGACACAAAGTCAGGGAGGACTTCACTAGGTGACCCCATGTTCACTAGGTGACCCTCCTCTCTTCCAGGCAGTAAGTCTGTTACTATGAACAGGCCAGATTCTGGAACCCTCCTAGTTCTACCCAAGAGATTCTAAAGAAACCTTTTCCAAGCTAAGTAACCTTGAGTAGAACCCTTCCTCGCTTTCTCATCCCTCATAGTTTGGCTTCCCCATCTATAAAACAGAAGAGATTACATTGTTTATATAAGTGTTATATAGATGAAAATATATAGTTATAAAGATGGAAAGAGCTCCATATGTGTTTAGAGCAGTACCTGGCAAAACAAAAATCTACATAAGGTAAGGAGCCACAACAGACCACGAATCCTTTCTGAAGGGAGACTTTGAAGCTGTAATTTACATACCGTTGAATTCATCCACTCTATAAATGTCTAATTCACTGGTTTTATGGTATTCAGAGAGCTAGCAAAGCATCACCATAATGCACTTGAGAACTTGACTTTTAGCAGGTCAAGAAGAAACTTCATCCTTAACTAACATCCTCTCCTGCTTCCCATACCCACACTAGCCTAGGAAGAATAATAACCCTTTCTTTCTCTACAGATTTGCCCGCTCTAAGTACTTCATACAAGTACAATCATACTATTATAGCTGTATTTTCCCCATTAATGTATTTCCAAAGACATCTATATTGTAATATGAGTCAGTACTTCCTACTTCCTACTTATTCTTTTTATTTTTTTTCCCTTTGTGTATTTAGTAGTATGTGCTCTCTCGTGGGTTCAAGTACACATGTCCACATGGGCTCCTACAGCTGTTCCACTCTACCACTCTCTGCCCTGTTCCCTCAGAACAGGGCCTCTCGTTGAGCCTGAAGCTAGGCTGACAGCCAGCAAGCCCCAGAGAAAATCCTGCATCCACACCACACAACATTGAGGTTAAAGGTGCATCTGCAGCCACACCCAGCTTTTTACATGGGTTCTGGGGATTTGAACTAAGATCGTCCTACTTCCGTAGTAAGTACTCTTACCCACTGAGCCTCTATCACTGAACTGAGGGACATTCACATTGTTTCCACATTCAAGCCACTATAAATGGTATTCCCATAATGATTCATGTACAGACTTGTGTGTGGTCATATATCTTCATTCCCCTTGGGTGTAAAGGTAAGAGTGAAACTTCAGGATCCTGTGATAACTCCAGCCACAGCCTGTTTTCTCAAGTGACTAGACCAGTCTTCATCCCCACTAGCTAGCAGTGTATGAGGGTCCCAGTGTCATGTGCTGTTATTTGACAACAAACACTAGCTGTCCCTCTAGGTGTGGTTTCTATTCCTCTAATGCTGATTTGTGCGTATTACTGCGGCTAAGCCTCTGGCTCTTATAAACTCTGTACCGCTGATGCTTTAGGAAATCAGAGACCACTGGAGACATTTAGAGAACAATTCAGTGCTGAGGCTGCTACAAGCCTTTGAGGACCCAGTTGACTACCACTTGGTCTCTACAATGTGAGCAACGAAGCCATGTTTTCAAAGTTAATGCTGGCCAAGGCAGACTGAAAGAGTAAGACATTACACCCTTAATTCAAACAGGCTTCTCTTTCCATTTCTGTGAAAACCCAGAACACGCGTATTCCAGTATCTTCCAGGGATACAACCTTAATCAGTTTTGCATCCCTTTGGCAAATACCAGAACAAACAGTTTAAGGAACGCAGCAGTTTATTCTGGCTTAGCATCTCAGAAGGTTCAGTCCATCCTGACAGGGAGACTGTGGCAGAGCACAGGCATTCACACTGTGGGGGACAAGAGAAAGAACACCTGTGCTGACCAGCTTTCTTCTCCTCCTTCATACTCTACCCAGGTCCTCAGGATCTGGAGTGGTGTTTCCTAGGCTCAGGGCAGGACTCCCCCTCTTAGAGAATCCTCTCTGCAAACAACCATAGTTGTCTTCAGTCAATCAAGTTGACCATCAGTACAAATAATTATAGACCAATTATCTATGATCAATTATAAAAAAGATCATTATCTTAATTTGGGCTTTTGCCATTTCTGCTGCCTAAGTAAAGCCTTTTGCGTGTTTAGATCTCCCCTACTGTAAAGTCTCTATGGACATGCACTCTCTATATCTTTTGTAAGAAACATAATGCAGTAATCCAAGTCAAAGTCGTACTGTAACTGCCCCAAAAAGACAGAAGAGAAACTCGTGTGCTATCAGACAATGAGATCAATGAATCCTGAAGAACTAAAATATCAGGCTGACGAGATGGCTCAGCAGTTAACAACACTGCTGCTCTTCTAAAAGACATGGGTTCGATTCCCAGCATCCACACAACAGTTCCCAACCCTCTCTAGACTCCAATCCCAAGGGAATCCAACACCTTCTTCCAACCTCTATGAGCAGCAGGCACACACATAGTGCACAGACAAACATGCAGGCAGATGCCCATACATATTTAATTAACTATTTATTTATTTATTTTTAAAAGAACTAAAATATCCCCCAAAATCCCATGGTGGAGGAAAGAAAAGGCCAAAATCCTGGCACCAACTGGAGAAGGAGCATCCCTCCCAGGGAAAGTTCACCCAACTCTGACAACAACCAAGAAGTGCACCATGCACCACGGGAACAGACCTCTGCTCTGATGCCAGCATATAGACCAGCGCAGACACAGCGCTGGGTCAATGATGGACCACACCACATCTCAACCAGGACTGCTTAGTTGTGCAAACCTCTTACTGTCTGTCTAACCCTACGCCTCATATTTGTGGCCCAAACTATCTTGAAGGGTCTCTGCATCTCTTTATTTGTTCATCTCAGTACGACCCCAATGAATAAATCTTTCTTTCTCCGCCTTTTGCTACTCCTTGTTTCTTTAACTGGAATAATGAACACAAGTGGCTGGCTAAGCCCGGTTTACTGGGGCTGCCAGATGCTAGGTCTTGATATTTAAAATTCTCGTAACATCACCACACCCTTAAAAAAAGAGGTTCCAACGAATTTGGATATATGACCTACAGGTAACTGGCCAGAAGGCTGGTGGATAGGCAGCAAATGATCATTTGCTGCCATCTATGGGTAGCAGGTTAGAAGTGACCTGAGGAGACATTTGATTACACACAATGGCTTGAACCTGTGATGAAATTCTAAGACCAAACAACCTTGGGTTTGGTCCCTATTATCTCAACTTGCAGAAAAAAGGATTCTTTGGACCATCTAGAAGTGCTAGTACAAATAGCATCAGTCTGTCATGAATAAGTAATTCAGACTGTAGCATTTAATTTAAAAAAAAAGTAGATTTGAACTTGTCTGGTGTCAACATTCTTTAACTGAGAGCAGGTTTAAAAAAATCAGAGATTAAATTAGGTTAAAATACGTTTTAATAACAGAGTCTGTCATTGTATTGACTAAAATGAACATCATCTAAACCTATTACAGCAGGAAAAGTATGTCTGTCACAGTTGCCATGGAATTAGGAGCTGCACAATGATTTAATAGCACTCCCTCCACAGCTAGAAACTTCCACAGGCACAGAGGCAGGAGAATGGCTGTTAATGAGAAAGGCTCCATTGTATCCTGAAATATTTATGCCAGCTCTGGAAACAAGTTTAAAACATTTACCAGATCTGCCTCCAAACACACATTTAAAAAGGACACAGATCGATTCCCTGACTCACCAGTGTGCGTGTGAGTCAGTGTGTGTGTGTGTGTGTGTGTGTGTGTGTGTGTGTGTGTGCTTATCTGCTCTACCAGTTTTGTGTGAATTTAAAAATCCAACTAGGTACATGCCTGTAATCTTAACATATGAAAGACTGAGGTCAGAAAAAAACAGTGAGTTCAAGGGCAACCTAGGCCATGTATTTGCCTCAATGTAGAAATGAATGAGTAGATGGATGGAGGGATGGGCAGACAAACAGATGGATGGATGGATGAAGAGATGGATGCAAAATTCAAAAAGAAACATTCACAATGGCCATGGTGGTGGTCACCTTGCCTTTGCTACCAGTCCACAGGAGGCAGAGGTGGGCAGACCTCAGTTCCAGGCCAGCCTGATCTGCGCAGTGAGTTATAGACCTGCCAGGAATACATAGTGAGACCCTGTCTAAAAGTCAAAAGGAAAAAAATAAAAGAAGAAAAGAGTCCTGAATAGATTGAATACAAAACAAAAAATGAATAGAGTCAAGTTCATTTGGAGAGGTGGAGATACATGGTTTACATATAATTCTTTCTTCTTCTTTTTTTTTTTTTAGTTTTTTATTAGATATTTTCTTTACTTACATGTCATATGATTTCTCCTTTCCCAGTTTCCCCTACAATAAACAAACAAACAAAAACAACAAGAACAAACCCCTGTTGCCTCCCCCCTCACCATGCTTGCCACCCCACCCTCTCCCACTTATTGGCCCTAGCATTGGCCTACACTGGGGCACAGAACCTTCACAGGGCCAAGGGGCTCTTCTCCCATTGATGATCGACTTTGCAATCCTCTACTATACACATGCTGCCAGAACAATCAGTCCCACCATGTATAGTCCTTGGTTGGTGGTTGAGTCTCTGGGAGCTCTGAGGGTACTAGTTAGTCTTCCTAAGGGGCTGCAAACCCTTCAGCTCCTTTGGTCCTTTCTCTAACTCCTTCATTGGGGACCCTGTACTCAGTTCAAAGGATGGCTGTGAGCCTCTACATCTGTATTAGTCAGGTACTGTCAGAGCCTCTCAGGAGACAGCTATATCAGGCTGACTTGTCCTTCCTTCAGTCTCTGCTCCATAGTTAATCTCTGCAACACCTTCCATGGATATTTGTTCCCCCTTTTAAGAAGGAATGAAATGTCCATATTTTAGTCTTCCTTCTTCTTGAGTTTCTTGTGGTTTATGGGTTGTTCTTCCTGTATTCCTAATTTCTGTGCTAATAACCACTTATCAGAGAGTACATACCATGTGTGTTCTTTTGTAATTGAGTTACCTCACTCAGGATGATATTCTCCAGATCCATCCATTTCCCTAAGAATTTCATAAATTCGTTGTTTTGAATAGCCGAGTAGTACTCTATTGTGTAGATGTACCACAATTTCTGTATCCATTCCTCTGTTGAGGGACATGTGAGTTGTTTCCAGTT
>NW_022196913.1:48202015-48202987 GCF_008632895.1 Mastomys coucha | reverse complement strand
ATGCCCAGGAGTGGTATAGCTGGGTCCTCCAGTAGAACTATGTCCAATTTCCAGAGGAACTGCCAAACAGATTTCCAGACTGGTTGTACCAGCTTGCATTCCCACCAGCAATGAAGTAGTGTTCCTCTTTCTCCACAACCTCTCCAGCATCTGCTGTCACCTGAGTTTTTCATCCTAGCCAATCTGACTGGTGTGAGGTGGAATCTCAGGGTTGTTTTGATTTGCATTTCCCTGATGACTAAGGATGTTGAACATTTCTTTAGGTGCTTCTCAGCCATTCGATATTCATCAGTTGAGAATTCTTTATTTATCTCTGTACCCCATTTTTAAAGAGGGTTATTTGTTTCTCTGGAGTCTAGCTTCTTGAGTTCTTTGTATACATTGGATATTAGCCCTCTATCAGATATGGGTAAAGATCTTTTCCCAATTTGTTGGTTGCTGTTGTGTCCTATTGACAGTGTCTTTTGCCTTACAGAAGCTTTGCAACTTTATGAGGTCCCATTTGTCAATTCTTGATCTTAGAGCAGAAGCTATTGGCCTTCTCTTCAGGAAATTTTCCCCTGTACCTATTTGCTGGAGGTTCTTCCCCACTTTCTCTTCTATTAGTTTCAGTGTATCTGCTTTGATGTGGAGGTCCCTGATCCACTTGGACTTGAGCTTTGTATGAGATAGGAATGGATCGATTTGCATTTTTCTACATGCTAACCGCCAGTTGAGCCAGCACCATCTGTTGAAAATGCTCTTTTTTCCACTGGATGACTTTAGCTCCTTTGTCAAAGATTAAGTGACCACAGGTGTGTGGGTTCATTTCTGTGGTGTGAGTCTTCAGTTCTGTTCCATTGATCTACCTGCCTGTCATTGTACCAATACCATGCAGTTTTTATCACACTTGCGTGTAGGCCAGGGATGGTGATTCCACCAGAGGTTCCTTTATTGTTGAGAATAGTTTCCCCTATCCTAGGTTTTTTGTTA
>NW_022196913.1:48183205-48199616 GCF_008632895.1 Mastomys coucha | reverse complement strand
TAAAGACTTATCCGAGCCATATTGTTTTGATTGTGAAGATTCTGTGGTTCTGGTTATCTGGGGCTGAAATATCAGCTGTGATTAATAACACTCTACGCAACTTACATTCCTGACGGACAGAAGAACTCAATTACTACCTCTTGAATGAACACAGTATCCTGTACTCAAGACTCAATCTGGCACATTTGTAAAAAAATTGGGCTTTAGAGGTGGAGTGACCTCCCCCAGAGTTAGTCGGTAAGGCAGATCATACTGCACTGCTCACTTCTCAGATGTGGTGTTACTGACCCTAGCAAAAACACACAAAGGGTGTGCAAGCCATGGGAACCCACAGCCTTATTTTCCCACAGAGCTGTCCCCTGTCCATCTTCTGCCTGACGCCGTCTGAGGGGCTCCTCCATAATCACTGAATTACATAACTGGCCAAGTGAGATTGTTTTCCATCTGTTAAGACCCATTAGAGCCCCATGCAATGAATTTCAATTTAAGGAGCTTTGTATCCCATCTGGAGTAAGAGGATTCTTTTTCTATAAAGGGGGAAAACATCACCATGACTTTAACCTGGTTCTAGTGGAAATGATTTGTTTCTAATTTAAGTGTTTAGATGGGGTTTAAATAACGTAGATTTCAGCACTCCGAGACAGAATTGTGTAGCCAACATTTCCCCAAGCCATGTTTCACAGCAGTAAATGCTTATTGAACATAAACCACCTATACAAGCATCTCATGGCAACATTGAGACAGAGGGGAAGAAAAAAAAGCTTGGTGCTAACCCAAATGCCCATCAAAGGAGAAGAGATAACAAAATCATATTACATTCTTCAGAGGCAGCTATTAGATGGAATGGAGCAGTCCTACATGGATCGGGGTGACAAGGTGTCAGAGATAAGGCAGTCATGCAGAAAAGCAAGGTACATAATGTTGTGTATGTTTTTAATACTGCAATAACTGCAGTATTGTATCAGCCCACACCCAAATCGAACACCAGCCTGTCCACACGGGAAAGCCTCAGAAGCGGATACAGCAAAGTACAAGCAGGAGTTATTGTGGGAAAAGAAATTTTGCTTTTAAATGTATGCATCACTGTAGCATAGCATGTTTATATTGATTATGTGCTACTTCTGTAATTTAAAAAAAAATGGGTTGTACTTCTTTTTTATTATTTCTTTGTTGCATGTGTTTTCTGTATATGGTGCATGCACATACTTGCATACAGAGTCTGGAACAGGACATAAAGTAATATGTTCTTTAATATTCCTGCCATATTGCCTCAAGACACAGTCTTTCTTTGAATTAGAAGCTCAACATTTTGTTGGTGATGAGGATAAAGCCCAGAACCTTGTGAATGCTAAGAAGAGTTTGTTCTTTGTTTCTCTCTTTCTTATTTGTGTGTTTATTTTTGTGTTTGTGTGCACATGTACACAGGTACTCACACCTAAGTGTGTATGGACGCATGGTCTCTCCCTGAACCTGGAGTTTACCAATTGGCTAGAATGGCTAGCCAGGAGACCCCAGGGTTTTCTTATCTCTGCCTTGAGAGCTCTTCTTTCTAACAAGAGCAGCTAATCACGGAGTCTTATCCGACTTCCTATTATGAAATATGAAGGAAGCCTGGCTCACCACCATTCTGACAACTGCGGTTTCACCTCAAAGGGACAAAGGAGGAAAATCTGGGGAGCAGTTGGGGAGTAGTTTTGTTAGGGGTGAGTTCTCCTCCTCACTACTTCTCCCAAGCAAGTCGGATGTATCATTGTCAAGACTGTAGGCCTCTGCTAGAGAGCATCAGGGCACCTCACTGCTTAGGAATGAGCTTGTTATTCGAAAGATGACTGAAATCCCTGCTGATGAGAAAGATTTGTTTCTTTCTCAAACTCCTTAAGATAGCAAGATTTACTGGGGATAACTGAAGCTGCTCTAAGGAATGAAAGCTACATTCAATCTGTCATATGACTAATTTATTATAATATACATAACTCAATTAAAATCTGCTGAGCCACGGGCCCTTCCCCTCCCTTTAGGATCTTGAAGTGTAGCTTAGTATCAGAACACTTGTTTAGTATGTATGAAGTACTTGTGCATTCTGGTGTAAGTATGAGGCTAAAGTGTTCATGTGTGTGTGTGTTTGTACACATGCATTGGTGCACACATGCATTAGTGGAATTAGTACTATAGTGTAAACCACTAACCATTTTCCCATTACTATTTTGTAATACACTCCTCCATGATTAACTGTTTATTTATGACATGACTTTTTTGGAATGGACAAATATGTTACCCCACCTAGCTTTCTCAGTCTACTGAGGTGAGAGCAGGCAGCTGCCACCTGTTTCTGCTGCTGTCAGTTAGTATGACTTCCTGCCTTGATATGCCTTGAACCATGATCCTCCATTCCTTAAGTTGCTTTTGTCAGGTGTCTGGGCACAGTAACAAGGAAAGTAACAAACACAGGCCCATATAAAAACTTCTCCAGCTCACAGCCTAGACAATTCAAACACCATCTTCTCAACCTTTGGTCCCAGGATGAAGATCAGTGCCAGAAACAAACTTGACAGATATTTAATTGATGAATACCTGAGATAATAAATCTAACAAGGGATTAATAAAAGTGTGTGTGTGTATGTGTATATATATGTGTGTGTGTATGTGTGTATGTATGTGTGTGCATGTGTATGTATACATGTGTGTATGTGTGTGTATGTATGTGTGTGTGTATGTGTATGTATATGTGTGCGTATGTGTGTGTATGTTTGTGTGTGTATGTGTGTGTATGTGTGTACGTGTGTGTATGTATATGTGTGTGTATGTGTGTACGTGTGTGTATGTATATGTGTGTGTATGTGTGTGTATACATGTGTGTGTATGTGTGTGTATGTATGTATGTGTGTGTATGTATGTGTGTGTATGTGTGTTTGTATGTATGTATGTGTATGTATGTATGTGTGTGTATGTGTGTATGTATATGTATGTGTATGTGTGTATGTGTGTACGTGTGTGTATGTATATGTGTGTGTATGTGTGTGTATATGTGTGTGTATGTGTGTGTATGTGTGTATATGTGTGTGTATGTGTGTGTATGTGTATGTGTGTACGTGTGTATGTATATGTGTGTGTATGTGTATGTATATGTGTGAGTATGTGTGTGTATGTGTGTGTATGTGTGTGTGTATGTGTGTGTATGTGTGTGTATATGTGTGTGTATATGTGTGTGTATGTGTGTGTGTGTGTGTGTGTGTGTGTGTGTGTGTATGTGTGTGTGTATACATGTGTGTACACATCTGTTTCCAGGCCATGCTTCAGAGTACTTGAGCCCTGGTAATTCCTGGGTTTCATATGTTTTTACTTCAATAAATATACCTTGGCTAAAGTTATATTTGGCACAGGCTATCAGTCCAAAATTGGCTGCATAATTTAAATGACTGCAAGGCTCCTTAAATTCCTGGCACAGTGCAAAGAGGGCCATCTATGATTAGCCAATGCCTCTTAACAGAACAGCTGGTGGCCTCTATAAGTGGAAAAAAATCACCTAGAGGAAAGCAGAGCAGAGCAGATGCCAGAAGAGCTAGAACCTTCCAGGAGTACTGAAATATCTATGCCCCGATTACCCAAACAGCCCTAGATCCAGAATGCACCTAGAAACATGGTACAAATTTTAACTCATTTTCAAATCTATTGATTGTTAGATTCTTCACCTCTTCTTAGGTAAAACATAATTAAACTATGACCAAACTTCCCGGAGCTACTCTACAATCTACCATCAAGTCCCAGTCAACCATAGTCCTCCTTGTCTTGAGAGGGTTGCCAGGTAACATGAGATACTAAACATAAGACCCACAACACCTAATATCCTCCTGCATGCCTGTGGGCCGTGGCAAGCACAGGGGCTCCATTTGGTGGAAAGGAATGAAGTCAACAAAGCAGTCACCTGCTAGGAAGGAAGCCCTGAAGTCGAAATAGGTTCTGGATATTTTTAACAATGCAAAGGCTCCAAAAAAAATGAACTCAAGGAAAGAGAAAACAGTTATATAAAGTGGGTCACAGTGGCTGAACGTCATCTGGTACTCTTTACTGTGAGGTTTTTTTTCAACTACAAAGGATGATATAAATATCACCCTTCTGGTTGGTAATGCCATCACATCTTTTCTTCATGAGTCATGCTGTTCCCCAGGGAGTAACTTCTTCAATCACATTTAGTTTTAAACTCCCCCTAAGAAGGACCAGAATTCTCAGTATGTGTAGATGCAATAGGTTACCTGGGTATCCTTTCCTTGGAGGGTCACAGATAAGCTCTTTCAAAACAGATTTTAGCAGGTGATATGAAGGTGGTTTGTTTGTTTACAAATGAAAGAAAGGGAGGAAGGTGGGGGGGAAGGGCCTGTTTTCCTATAAAGCCACAGAAGAGAACTGAGCTCATCCTTCGAGGAGTGCTGAGTCAGCACGGCCATCCCCAGGGTCTAGGAGTAGAACAGACAGGATTTGGTCCAGTTGTGGTCATTTGAAGTAGAATGGTCTCCTTAGAATCACATATTTGAAGTCTTGTTCTCCAGTTGGAGGAACTGTTTGGGAAGCACTGGGGGTGTGGCCTTCTTGGAGATGTGGCTCTGGGGCAGATTGAGGTTTCAGAACACTGCGCAATTCCTAGTTAGCTCTCTCTGCCTTGAGGTTGCGGATCAAGATGTAAGCTCTGGGCCATCCCTTCACTCCACCATCATGGACTCTAACCCTCTCAAATTGTACCACAAATTAAACACTTTCTCTTATAAGTGGCTTGGTTATGGTGTTTTATCACAGCAATAGAAAAGTAACCAAGACAGAGCCTAACCCAAAGGACCTCAAATGTGACTATATTCAAAGAGGGGACCTCTAAATAGGCAATTGGCTTAAAAACGAAGCCACTGAAATGGGGCGGTACAACCTGAATCCTAACAGGAAGTGGCAGAGTGTTGTGGTTTGAATGTCCAATTCCCCCATAGCCTGATGTGCTGGAACATTTGGTTCTCAGCTGGTGGCACAATATGGGGACGTTATAGAACCTTTGGGACAAGTAGGCTGGTTAGCATATGTAGATCACTAGGGTACATCTTAAATGTTGGATTGATTCAGGGCAGCCCAGGATTTCTTCTTCTTGATCAGCCAAAACGTGAAAGCATCAGCTCCCAGGTCGCACTCCCATGGATGGGGACACTGCTCTGTGCCTGCATGTCCCCACCATATCTTCAGTAACCACCAACCTAAATAAATCCTCCTTGTATTGCTTACATCAAACATTTCACCACAGCAACAAGGAAAGTAATTAATACAAAGAGACACCAGGAATGCGATCACACAGAAGGTCATAGAACGACCATGGTAGCGAGCAGCCCCTGTGAACCAAGAACAGAGACCACAGGAGAACCCAACCCTGACAATTACTTGCCCTTAAACTTCTTTTATGTAGTTGTTCTCCCCAACTTTATTTTATTTATTTTTATGTTTATAGTGGGGTTTGCCTGAATGTATGACTGTGTGCCACATTGTAAGTAGTGCCCATAGAGGCCAGAAGAGGGTGTTAGATTTTCCTAGGATTTGTATTATACACAATTGTGCACTGTCATGTGAGTACTGAGAATCTAGCTCAGGTCTTTTGGAAGAGCAGTCCGTATACTTAACTGCTGAGCCATCTCTCCAGCCCTGACCTTAAAATTCTAACCACATAACTACTGTTTAAGCCACCCAGTGGATGGTATTTTGTTATGGAAGCCCCAGCAAATGAATACAATGCCTTTGTCAGTCAAAGCAGGTCTAGTACTCCTGTCTGAAATTCCATGGTTGCTCACCCTTCTGTGCCAGCAGCAACCTACACACACACACACACACACACACACACACACACACACACAAAGAGAGAGAGAGAGAGAGAGAGAGAGAGAGAGAAACAGAGAGAAACAGAGAGAGACAGAGAGAAACAGAGAGACAAAGACAGACAGACAGATACAGAGAGTCAGATAGACAGAGAGACAGAGACAGAAACAGAGAGAGAGACTGAGTGGGAGACAGTGCATTACTCACAATGCCAGAATAGCACAGGAGTGAACATGCCCTCTTGAATGATATAAACAAGCAAGGAACTACAAGAGCAGTGTAAAGATGAGGAGACGTTTGCTCTAGACGGTCAGAGAAGGCTTCTGAGCGACGAGATGATCAGCATGAGCAAGGAGAAGGATGGTTTGTAGGTAAAGGAATTCAGGTCAGGAAGCAAGAACAAATGTCAAACAAAGCCAAAGACTAGAATGATGAGCAAGAGGGCACAATGTCCAGGGAAGAGCCTGGGACCCTAAAGACTCCAGATTTTCACAACGAGCTACAGGAGCCTCAAGCCTAAGGCACAGAGATCAAACAGCCTCTGTTTCCCAGAACATGGCTGAATGCAGAACTGCTCTGCTCTGGATTGCAGATGGAGACTGTAAGGAAGCCATGTGGGTGTTCTGTAAGTCACCTGAGGAAGGACAGAGGTCTCTCAGAAGGACATGACTGAGAAGCTGGGTTCCCATAGGCCTGCCAATGTGAGGTAGAAATCAATGGGCTGGGCCAAGATGACACCGCAGAGAGAAAGTTCATTTGAACATCCAGAGGTGACATTTTCAGAGAGAGAGGTCCACCACCCTCTTAGCTGTCAGCACTCCCAAACCTTGCCTGTCATTTGTGCCCTGTGGAGGGAGACACCTTGAGGACAGGATAATGTCCACATTTCAGTTTTCTGGACATAGCCCCGCTAATTCTTGATACAAGTCTCTGGAAGAAACTTGGACTCTGAAAGGCAGCAGAACGAGGCTCAGAGTCTGACACCAGGAGCTAGTAACTCAGTAACTTTGGGGCAATAATAACAAGAACAACAACGACGACGACGACGATGCTGTGATCCTCGGTTTCTTGTTGTATAAAACGGGGAGAAGAGCATCCACCCTACTAGGTTGCTATGGCGATGAAGTAAAATCAAGTGCATGGTGGTAGTAGATGCCTTTAATCTCAGCACTTGGGAATTGGAGAAGGGATAATCAAGAACTTAAAGCTAATCTCTGCTACATACCCAGTTCAAGACTAACCTGGGTTACGAGAGATTTTTAACTCTAAAGTAAAAAAGAAAAACAAGATTATAAGTACGGTATACCTTCTATATTTCATTGATTCACCTTTGTCCAATCTCAGGCATTCTCCAAGACTTGTCCATTTCAAAAGGGACAAACAAGTGTTGATGATAAATGCACAATGGACATCATTTCAGACAGATTAGAGTCCTGGAGATGGGGTGAATCCCCAGTCCTTAAAGATTCTGCTTTTACAGGAAGGGAGCCCAGCCTCGCACTTTCCTAACAAGACCTCCATCCGACTAAAGCATTACAGATAAGACTGTAAGTCCCGAGTTTTAGAAAATGCTGTACTGCTTAGAGATCAGCCTTCCTGGACTTTGAAGTTGACTCCTTTATAGCAGAACCAGCTGTACTTGGAGAAGGACTGGCTCAATTATAAAGCAAATTAGCTTTGCTCTAAGCTGGGGGAGAAGTGTGGCCATGTTTTTGGCACCTTTTAATTGGAGAGAAATGTTACCATGCTGGAGAGAACCCAGAGAGCAATTAAGAGGAAGGAAGTACTAGAAACTTCTAGAACTAGTTAAGTATCATCAGTCCCAAATGCCAAGCACACTCAAATCCCAGTAAGAATGGGGTGCTCAGAGGGGTTTGTGAAGGCCAGACATTTCTAGAGGAGATATGCTTCTTGATTTAAGTAGGAAATTTTGAAGTTAGAGGAAAACACTTCTATCAGGCTTTATATAATTTATAAGAACATGACTTGTTGCATCAAGCAAACTTGCAAACACCATCCACTGGAATGGGCTGCTCTTTAAAAGCTCTGATTGCGGCAGGTTGACCAAGCAGCCACTGACTTGGACTATGGGGGACCTCTGTTAGCATCTCCTAGAGAATGAAGCTGGACCACCACTGAGCATGATAAGGTGTGGGAGGGGCAGGTATGCAGCATCAAAGTCCAGTGAGAAAAGCCCCCAGTGGAGAGCCTGGGCCAATGGGAGCCAGGGGCCATAGAGGAAAGGGACTTAAACGGGAGCAGGCTCCACAGCGACATACACATTTAGGATCTGCTAGTGGGGGAGCGTCAGAAAGGAGGCAGACTTACATTACTGTTTACACAAACACACACACACACACACACACACACACATCATATTCTCACACATCCTTCACACTCAAACACATACTCATGCACACGTATCACATGTGTTCGCAGACACTTGAATACATTCTCACACACAAGTGCACACAAATATTCACATACTCTGCATGTTTATACATACACTCATGTACATATAGGACTTTGCTCACATACATTTCCACACACACACATAACCAGGGCCACACTCACACACTCACTCAGCTAGAAGGAATTTTCGAGCAGCTGTTGGAAGGGTGAGAGTAGAGATATCTATGGCACTTTGGTCATGGCAAAGAGTGACTCTGTTAAACAGAAAAGTGGAGTAAGAAAGTCTTTAAATAATAATAATGGTAGGTTGGCTAAGACCTGTAAGCTGATGCTATTCCTCACGTAGAACCTGAACTTTACCATCAGAAGGAAACCTGTAGCACTCACAAAGCTAGGTGAGGCCGTGCCTTCAGGCACACACACCTCACAAACGAGGTGGGCTTCTGCAGAGTGGGTCTGATCCACCACACCTCATCTTGGCATCTTCTTCTAATACTGTTCTTCTGCCTTCTCATAGTGTGGCTTTTAAAAATTTCTTCAGACAGAATCTACTGGTAAAACAAAACAAAAATCAATGAATATTTATTAAAATTGTCTATGGCTCGATTTTGTCAAGGTTGTCCCAGGATGGTCTCAAATCATGGCTCTCCTTCTGCCTGAGCCTCTTCAGTGCTGGACGTAGCTTCTGCTGCCACACCAGTTTTCTATAAAGCAGGCTGGCTGTGAAAGCGACTCCAGATGACCAGATACCCTCCTGCATGAGGTGAATGTATTACTCTGATTGTTCACTTCTGGCTTCTGTGTTTGATCTTGTGGTTATTTTGTTTCTTAGTTTTGTTTTGTTTTTTAGTTTGTTTTTGTTTTTGTTTTTGTTTTTTTGTTTTTGTTTTTGAGACACCATCTCACCCTGCAGCCCAGGCAATCCTCCTGCCTCAGCTTCCAGAGTGCTAGGATTGCAGGCATGAGCAGCCGAATCTGGCCATTTTTGTCCTTGGCCCTGTCACTGACAGCACAATCCTGTTCTTTGTTGGGCTGTAGGTTTTAAGATTTTTATTTTGTCTTTGATGCTTTGTGACTTCACTAGGATGTCTGTTGAAGATTTCCGTTCATAAAAACACTGCCAGAAATTTGATGTTGCATATTTTTGTTCATGTCCTCTATTGTTTCTTAACTGTTTTGCTTCTTTTTATTTTTCTGCTTGTCTTAGTTAATGTTCTACTGCTGTGAAGAGACACCATGACCAAGGCAGCTCTTTTAAAATAATGCATTTGACTGGGAGCTGGCTTATGGTTTCAGAGGGTTAAACCATCATCATCATGGCAGAGAGCAGACAGGCATGGTGTGGACCAGTGGCAGAGACTTTACATCTTGATCCACAAGTTGCAAACAGAGAGAGGGAGGCAGAGAGAGAGAAACAGAGAGAGAAAGAGAGACTGGGCCTGGTATGGGCTTTTGAAATCTCAAAACCCATCCCCAGTGACACACAACAAGGCCACACCTCCTAGTCATTCCCTAAATACACCACTTTCTCTTATTAAGGACTAGATACTCAAATGTATGGACCTAGGAGGGGGGCATTTTCATTCAAACCACCACACAGCTCTTTATTTCCTAACTCAACTTTTTTTTTTTTTTTTTTGGTTTCTCAACAGAGTTTCTCCGGGTAGCCCTGGAACTCACTCTGCAGACCAGGCTGGCCAAGAACTCAGAAATCTGCCTGACTCTGCCTGTCAAGTGCTAGTATTAAAGGCATATGCCACCACTGCCTGGCTTCTAACTCAACTTCTAACTTTCCTTTTTAAGACTATAAGTTCTCACAAATATTCTCTGGCTGCATCTTAAAATCGTGATGAGCCATATTATTCTATGTACAATGTTTTTTAATTTCAATAATTCTATACACACAACACCTTGGAAGCAGAATCTTTCTATGCAGCCATAGCTGTCCTGCACTTGCTATGTAGCCCAGGCTGGCCTTAAACTGACAAAGATCCAGCTGTCTCTGCCTCCCCTCCTAGGTTTGGGATCAAAGGCATGTGCTACCATGCCCGGAATGCTTTCTGACTAAAAGCTACACGGTATTTAGAAATGTGCTTTCTACCATATAAATAGGAAAGCTCTGCCTTTCTATCATTGTTATTTATAATTCATTACACTATAGTCAGAATGTGGTCTTTGAAATTTATGGAGATGGATTTTAGAGCTCTATAGTCAAACCCTGAAGTGAATTGCCTGGCACAGATGCCAGGGCTGGAATGTAGTTCTCTAAAAGAGCACCAAGCAGTTTTGACCAGTGAGCCATCTCTCCAGTCCTGGATACAGGATTTTCTAATGCATTGAATTGATGTATTGCTAGTGTGTGTGGAATTGTTGAGATCTTCCATGTCCTGTTGATTTTTAATACTTTGCCAATGATTAAGAAAAGTGTATTCAAAATGTTTCCCTAAGAAGGTGGATGTGTCTATTTTTCTTGGAAGTGCTTCAAGTCTGTGTTGTATATATGTTATTTCTTCCCTGTAACCTTAGTCTTTTGTCATTATGAAGTGACCCTCTGTAGATCTAGCAAGGTCTTCTTCCAGAGATGTTGATAATACCCTACAGCAGTCCCCAGCTTAGTCCTGCTTGGAATCTAGGTGTCTTGTGGAACCATGCCCACACTCCCATTTTGGAAGCGAGGAGCAGAAGAAATTTGAAAAGCTAGTAATTAAGTGAAGTCTCTTCGGGTCATTTCGACACGCTTGAGTGCATTTTGGTTTCACCTGGACAAGAAAGTGTGTCCTGAGGGAGTCCTGGTTTCAGTCACTGACCAGAAGAATCTGGCAGCGAGCAACTTGTTCTGCACTCTCGCGCGCTTCACCTGCTGTCAGGTTTCGTCCCTTCAAACCGTAGTTCTGCGCCCTCTAGTGGCCGCTTACTGCTCTGCACTGTGACAGAAGGATTGGCTTCGTCTGCCCTGGCTTAGACTGCCTGGCCTGTGGGGCTGGCGTCCTAACTGTCTGGAAGAGACCCTAGCTCGTGGAAACATAGAGAACCTGTCTTGCTTACCCTCTACTCACCGCGTGCTTTCGGAAATCCCTTGACATCTCTGCCCGTCATACTTAGCGGTTCCCAGGCTTCTCAATCCAGGTTCTCCCCAGCCTGGGAAATGATTTTGAAGGATTACGGTTTCTGAGTGAGTGTGACCATTAACTCCTTGTATAGGATAGGAGAGACAGGCAAACACTCCCCTGTGCACAGGAATGAAATGCTGGCGTCTCAGTTAAGAAGAATGCTTAGCTTGCGTTCAGGAAGCCTTAGGTTCAAGCCCCAGCACTACAGAAACCCCTCCCAGGGCGGCTTATAACCCAGGGTAGGGACTGAAGCGGGAGGATCTGCGATTCAAGGCCACCATTCTGGGGAGCTAGCTTTCTCAATAAAGTCCTTGGTATAAAAGCATGCGGACTCACATTTGATAACAAGAACCCACATTAAAAGCCAGTTTTGTCATCTACGTTTATAATCTCAGTACTAGGGAAGCAGAACTAGATGGATCTTGGGGGTCTCTGTCCATAGCCTAATGAGCAAGATCCAAAGCCAGCTGAGAGACCTTGTCTCAAAAAAATAAAGTGGAGGTTGAAAGTGGTGGTGCGGGGAGGGGTGTTTGAAAAACTGCCTACCAAGCACCTAGCACGGTAGAGCCCTGGGTTGGTTCCCCAGCACACAGGACCTAAAACCAGGAGTGGTCATACAGGTTTGCAATCACAGTAATTGAAAAAGAGATCAGGAAGAGGATCAAAGTTCAAGGTCTGAGGGCTGGAGAGATGGCTTAGTGATCAAGAGCGCTGCTGGCTGCTCTTCCAGGGGACCAGCGTTCATTCCCAGCACTCACAGGCCAAGTCATAATGCTTGTAACTCCAGTCCCAGGAGATCCAGCTCCCTCTTCTGACCTCTGAAGCCACTACACAGATGCCCAAGATTCATGGACATACATGAAAGCAAACATGTATACACATAAAAATAAAATAAAATAAAATACATAGCTAGTTTGAGACCAACCTAAACTTTGTTGAAACTCTGTCAAAAAACAAACAAGCAAACAAACAAATAAAAAACCTTGGGGGCTTAACTTATTTCACTCTTGTTCAATGGAAGTCTCCACCTTAATAGGCTTATAAGCACATTAAACAGGGAGGAACAAGTGCAGTTGACCTTTGACCTCTGACCTACATAGACACACAAATGACAAAGTTCATGGTCATCCTCTGGTCACAGCAATTCAAGACCAACTTGGCTGCATGAAAGCCTGCGTAAGTCAGAAAACACATAACTAAAGCCCGGAATCACCTTCACAGAAGCAAAGGGGATAAAGAATGCTGGAGCCGCACTTGGGAGGCAGAGGCAGGTGGATTTCTGAGTTCGAGGCCAGCCTGGTCTACAAAGGGAGTTCCAGGGCAGCCAGGGCTATACAGAGAATCCCTACCTTGAAAAAACAAAATAAACAAAAACAAAACAAAACAAAAAGAATGCTGGATCCAGGGGTGCCAGAGACCGCCGAGCCCTAAGACCTCACATCACCAGGTTGGACCCTTTTCTCCCACTAACTTAAATATCCGTGGTAAACTTCAATGAGAGCAGTAGATGGATTTGTTCAGAGGATCTCACCCAAGTAGACTTGCATCAGCTTTGATTGTACTTCCCTCAAACCCCACGCCCTGCATTCCTCCGGAGCACCCACCATCTTCCCCACACCCTGCATTCCTCCTGAGCATCCACCATCCTCCAATTCTTACAGGAACTCTGAAACAAACAAGACCTACTGTGTGCAGCTCCTTGGCATGCTTCATACAGCACCACTGCTGAAGAACTTTTGTTTCCCGTTATCCTGCCCGAGTCTATTAAAGTACAATAAATGGCTGTGATGAATCATTTTCTGTGATCCCAATTAACTTCTGCATGGCAAAGCATTTTTTAGCTCAATATTCTCATGCCCCACTCCATATCACTGCCTGGCTTCCCTTACCCAGAGATCCTGCATAATTAGAGTCCTCAAATCTTTGTACCAATTAACAGAGAACAAGCGTGCCAATGCTAGCTAAACGAGCCAAATGGGAGAGCTTTGGGTTTAGGTGAGAGACCCTACCTCAACACAAAGATGGAGAGAGAACAAGGACACCAAGCAACATCAACTCTGGCTTCCACACACATGTGCACACAAATACAGTCATACTCATACACATGTCCGTATGCAAAAATAAGGAAATAAACAAAATAAAATGATAATGAGAGAAAGGGTACTCCAATCCCATTAGAATGACTAGAGTTGGCAACTAACCATAATAATAAGTAAATATTAAGAGGTTATGGCGACACAGTGGTCCTTGGGCGCAATGGGTGAGTAGCCACTGTGGAAAATAGTCTGACAGTTCCTCAAAGTATTGAAATTGAAATTATTGAAATTATGTCTCAGAGGTTAAGAGCACTGAAACCTTTTCCAGAGGACCCAGGTTTGATTCTCAACACCCACTGGGGAGATCTGTCACTCTCTACTGGCCTTAGTGGGCGCTACACAAGCATGGCGCTCAGACATGAATCCAGGCAAAACATCCATACACCTAAAATAAAAATAAGCAAATCAGCCAGGCGGTGGTGGCACATGCCTTTAATCCCAGCTCATGGGAGGCAGAGGCAGGCAGATTTCTGAGTTTGAGGCCAGCCTGGTCTACAGAGTGAGTTCCAGGACAGCCAGGGCTACACAAAGAAACCCTGTCTCAAAAAAAAAAAATCTTTTTTAAAAGTGAAATTATTATGTGACCAAACAATTCTATTTCTGAGGCATTTGTCCATCCTTGTTTACAACATTCTAGTCACAATAGCCGAAAGGTGAAAGTAATCAAGTGTTCATCAAATAATGAATGGATAAACAATACTTGCCAACGGTCTGCTGAGACAGTATAGTCTGAGTGTTACTCACACACTCTCTCTCCCACATACTCTCTCTCCCTCTCTCACAGACACACACACTCTCTCACATACACACTCTCTCTCACACACACAGTCTGCTGAGACAATGCAGTCTGAGTGTTACTCACACTCACTCTCTCTCCCTCTTACACACAACATCTCTCGCACATACACACTCTCACACACACACTCACTCTCTCACACACACTCTCTCTCCTTCTCTCTCCCTCTCATTTGCTCTCTTTCTTGCACACATAGAAGTAAATAAGTATTTTAAACATTTTTTTTAATGAAATGCAAGACAGGTATGGTATTGAACATCTGTAGTCTCAGAAGTTGAGGCTGGAGGATCCAGATTTGAACAGTCTACACTACTACATAATGAGACATGCCTCAAAAAAAGTGAATTTTTAAGATGGTGGCTTCTTATAACTACTTGCATAACATTTATAACACATTGGATACTGTAAGCAATCTGATTTAAACCCAGGACAATGTATGTGGCTGTATGTAAATACAACACTGCTTTCTAAGAAAGCCTTGAGTGTCAACAGCTAATTCTGTCCTGGAGAAGGACACAGAATGATATAAATTTAAAGAGAGATAGAGATGAGATAGAGATAGAAGGATAAATATAGATAAATATAGATATAGCTATATCAAGTATGACAAGACATCATATCATACACCTTAAATATAAATAGATGTTCATGAATGTATAAATGTTAGTTTAAACCTCTTAAACATTTCAATTCTTTTAGAGACAACTGGATGGGACCTGTTTATCCTGATGATTCGAGCAGGTTGTTTTCACAGCAAAGCAAGGAGGTGACCTCCTGAGAGCCCTTTGCCAAGTGTGCAAATGTGGCATCAAAATGCAAAAACATCATTTTTTTAGAGTCTCCTAAACTTCCTTGAGTGTCACTCCTTAGAACGTGTGGGGTGTAGATCTTTGTCGATGCTACTGGTGTGGTCTAAGCGCTGAACCAGCTTCTCTTCTCCATTATGTATACACTGCTTACTTAGATTCTGCAATAAAATTCATGTAGCTAGGACCTTACGTAGCCAAGACAGTCTGTTATCCTTGTACAGATTTGGTAGGAGATTAAGTTTTAACATTTCTAGACCAATATGGCAGTGAGTTTGTGATGCCAACTCAATATGATAGACTGGAACATTCCTTTTAAAAAATGACAGCACATACAACCCTTCAAAAATTTTATATATATATATATGTATATATATGTATATACATATATATAATGTATATGTGTGTATGTATACACATGTACATACATACATACATATATTTGAAGAGAGAGCACCCGCAATAATGTAGTATGTTATGTATCCATAGCAGCAACAGTTTTTCTAGGTTTTCCAGTCATTTGAATAAAATTGTAGAAAAATCCAGCATACTGCATTGAAAATAATAATAAAACAAAATCTTAGAAGACAACACAGTTCTGGTTTGGTTTCCATGCCAAAGACTATTTTTTAAATGAGCTTCTTAATCATTGAGAAAATATTAATAGCATCATTGAAAACACCTCTGAGATCCGCCATTTTCTCTCTGGTGACTTTTTAAGGCGGGACCAGCCAGGAGGCACAGGTCTCACAAGTAGCAGGGCAGCCAGGACAGGGTCCTTTCTACCTCAGATTACACCTAAGAGGGACAACAGATCCACAGCCCTCTCTGCACCTTTCCCACAAGTGGAGATCCTGTCTCCAGGGTGTGCTCTGACCCCAGGACTCAGGATGAATAACTGATCCACAGCCATCTGGGCCCGGGTTTTACCAGAGGAGAGCTGATCTCCCAGAAGTGCTGATACAGGCTTACAGACCCACAGGAGGAACAAGCTCTAGTCAGAGACAGCAAGAACATCTAACACCAGAGGTCAACAGATGGCAAAAGGCAAACACAAGAATCTTACCAACAGAAACCAACACAACTTGGCTTCAACAGAACCTACTACTCCTACCACAGCAAGTCCTGGATATCCCAAAACACCGGAAAAGCAAGATTTGGATTTAAAATCATATCTCATGATGGTGCTAGAGGAATTTGAGAAGAACATGAATAACTCCCTTAAAGAAATACAGGAGAACACAGGTAGAGAGGTACAAGCCCTTAAAGAAGAAACACAAAATCTCTTAAAGAATTACAGGAAAGCACAAACAAACAGGTGAAGGAATTGAACAAAACCATCCAGGAACTAAA
>NW_022196913.1:48182792-48182975 GCF_008632895.1 Mastomys coucha | reverse complement strand
ACAGAATACAAGAGATAGAAGAGAGAATCTCAGGTGCAGAAGATACCATAGAAAACATTGACACAATACTCAAAACACAAAATGCAAAAATTTACTAACCTAAAACATCCAGGACATCCAGGACACAATGAGAAGACCAAATCTAAGGATAATAGGTATAGAAGAGAGTGAAGACCTCCAACT
>NW_022196913.1:48179964-48182619 GCF_008632895.1 Mastomys coucha | reverse complement strand
ACATACAAGAAGCCTATAAAACTCCAAATAGACTGGACCAGAAAAGAAATTCCTCCTGCCACATAATAATCAAAACAACAAATGCCCAAAACAAAGAAACAATATTAAAAACAATGAGGGAAAAGGTCAAGTAACATATAAAGGCAGACCTATCAGAATTACACCAGACTTCTTGCCAGAGACTATGAAAGCCAGAAAATCCTGGGTTGATGTCATACAGACCCTAAGAGAACACAAATGCCAGCCCAGACTACTATACCCAGCAAAACTCTCAATTACCATAGATGGAGAAACCAAAGTATTCCATGACAAAACCAAATTCACACAATATGTTTCCACAAATCCAGCCCTTCAAAGGGTAAGAAATGGAAAACTCCAACACAAAGAAGGGAATTATATCCCTGAAAAAGCAAAAGTGTAATCTTCCAACAAAACTAAAAGAAGATAGCCACATAAACAGAATTCCAACTCTAACAACAAATAATAACAGGAAGCAACAATTACTTTTCCTTAATATCTATTAATATTAATGAACTCAATTCCCCAATAAAAAGACATAGACTATCAGATTGGGTACGTAAACAGGACCCAACATTTTGTTGCATACAGGAAACCCACCTCAGTGACAAAGACAGACACTACCTTAGAATAAAAGGCTGGAAAACAACTTTCCATGCCAATGGTCCCAAGAAAAAAGGTGGAGTAGCCATTCTAATATTGAATAAAATTGACTTTTACCCTAGTGATCAAAAAAGATAAGGAGGGACACTTCATACTCATCAAAGGTATGATCTACCAAGATGAACTCTCAATTCTGAACCTCTATGCTCCAAATGCAAGGGCATCTACATTCATACAAGAAACTTTACTAAAGCTCAAAGCACACATTGCACCATACACAATAATAGTGGGAGATTTCAACACCACACTCTCTGCAATGGGCAAATCATGGAAACAGAAATTAAACAAAGACACAGTGAGACTAACAGAAGTTATCAAACAGATGGATTTAACAGATATCTATAAAACTTTTTATCCTAAAACAAAAGAATATACCTTCTTCTCAGCACCTCATGGTACCTTCTCCAAAACTAACCATATAATTGGTCACAAATCAGGCCTCAGCAGATACAAAAGATTGAAATAATTCCTTGTATCCTATCAGATCACCATGGACTAAGGCTGCTCTTGAATAACAACATAAACAATAGAATGCCCACATACACGTGGAAGCTTAACAACACTCTACTCAATGATAACTTGGTCAAGGAAGAAATAAAGGAAGAAATGAAAGTCCTTCTAGAGTTTAATGAAAATGAAGCCACAACATACCCAAACTTATGGGACACAATAAAAGCAGTCCTAAGAGGAAAACTAATAGCTTTAAGTGCCTCCAAAAAGAAACTGGAGAGAGCTTACCCCAGCAAGGAAGGAAATAATCAAACTCAGGGCTGAAATCAACCAAATAGAAACAAAAAGAACTATACAAAGAATCAACCAAACCAGGAACTGGTTCTTTGAGAAAATCAACAAAATAGATAAATCCTTAGCCAGTGTCTTAATCAGGGTTTCTATTCTTGCACAAACGTCATGACCAAGAAGCAAGTTGGGGAGGAAAAGGTTTATTTGGCTTACTTCCATATTGCTGGTTATCACCAAGGAAGTCAGGACTGGAACTCAAGCAGGTCAGGAAGCAGGAGTTGATGCAGAGACCATGGAGGGATGTTCCTTACTGGCTTGCTTCTCCTGGCTTGCTCAGCCTGCTCTCTTATAGAACCCAAGACTTCCAGCCCAGGGATGGCACCACCCACAAGGGGCAATTGAGAAAATGCCCCACAGCTAGATCTCATGGAGGCACTTCCCCAACTGAAACTCCCTTCTGTGATAACTCCAACCTGTGTCAAGTTGATACACAAAACCAGCCAGTACAATTGACCCCCTGTCAACTTGACACACAAACACTTCACTATTAAGCCTCAACCCTTACTTTCTTATTCATCCCCAAGATATAAAGTCCCACAGTCTTTACATATTAAAAGTTCAATCCATTTAAAATGTCCAATATCTTTTAAAATTCAAGGTCTCTTAACTGTGGGCTCCACTAAAATACACTCTTCCTTCAAGAGGGAAAATATCAGGGCATAGTCACAATCAAAAGCAAAACCAATGTCTGGGATTCAACTCACAATCTTCTGGGCTCCTCTAAGGGCTTAACCGGTCACTTCTCCAGCTCTGCCCTTTGCAGCACACAGCTTGTCTTCCGGGCCCCAGACACCTGTACTCCACTGCTGCTGCTGTCCTTGGTGGTCATTGCATGGTACTGGCATTCCCAAGACACTGCTGTAACTAGGCTTTACCAATAGCCTCTCATAGACTGTCTTTATGGTGCCAAGCCTCAACTCCTTTGCATGACACCTTCAGTCCTGGACCATCAATTGCAAACTAAGGCTGCACCTTCACCAATGGCCTTGATAGCCTCTCACTGTGTTGAGCCTCAGCTGCTCTTCATGACCCCTTCCTGCTGTGAAAACCAGTACCACCTAGGTGACTCTTACACATTACCAAGTCCTGCTTGCAGCACAAGGTAAACCTTGGCTATCTCCGGAACACAGCCTCTTTGTGCTCTCAGAAAACACTTCCCAGAAGATGTCACCT
>NW_022196913.1:48176857-48178087 GCF_008632895.1 Mastomys coucha | reverse complement strand
ACTTCAAGTCTCTGAAGAAGGAAATTGAAGAAGATCTCAGAAGGTGGAAAGATCTCCCATGCTCATGGGCTGGCAGGATTAATATAGTAAAAATGGCCATCTTACCGAAGGCAATCTACAGATTCAATGCAATCCTCATCAAAATTCCAACTCAATTCTTCACAGACTTAGAAAGAGCAATTTGCAAATTCATCTGGGATAACAAAAAACCTAGGATAGGGGAAACTATTCTCAACAATAAAGGAACCTCTGGTGGAATCACCATCCAGGACCTTAAGCTGTACTACAGAGCAAGTGTGATAAAAACTGCATGGTATTAGTACAGTGACAGAAATAGAATTGAAGACCCAGAATTGAACCCACACACCTATGGTCACTTGATCTTTCACAAAGGAGCTAATACCATCCAGTGGAAAAAAAATAGCATTTTCAACAGATGGTGCTGGTGCAACTGGCAGTTAGCATGTAGAAGAATGAAGTGAAAATCAATCCATTCCTATCTCCTTATACAAAGCTCAAGTCCAAGTAGATCAAGGACCTCCACATCAAACCTGATACACTGAAACTAATAGAAAAAAAAGTGGGGTAGAGCCTCAAGCACATAGGCACAGAGGAAAATTTCTTGAACAGAACACCAATAGCTTATGCTCGAAGATCAAGAATTGACAAATGGAGCTGGGTGGTGTTGGCACATGCCTTTAATTCCATCACTTGGGAGGCAGAGGCAGGCAGAGTTCTGAGTTCAAGGCCAGCCTGGTCTACAGAGTGAGTTCTAAGTCAGCCAGGGCTTCACAGAGAAAAAACAAAACAAACAAAGAAACAAAAAACCCCAAAAAACAAAAAAGCAAAAAAAAGAATTCACAAATGAATGGGACCTCATAAAGTTGCAAAGCTTCTGTAAGGAAAAAGACACTGTCAATAGGATAAAATGGCAACCAACATATTGGGAAAAGATCTTTACCTATCCTATATCTGATAGAGGGCTAATATCCAATATATACAAAGAACTCAAGAAGTTAGACTTGCCGGTCCGTGGTGGTACACACCTTTAATCCCAGCACTTGGGAGGCAGAGGCAGTTGGATTTCTGAGTTCGAGGCCGCCAATGCTACACAGAGAAACCCTGTCTCGAAAAAACAAAAAACAAACAAACAAACAAACACAGAAGTTAGACTCCAGAAAACCAAATAACCCTATTAAAAAATGGGGTACAGAGCTAAACAAAGAATTC
>NW_022196913.1:48174018-48176305 GCF_008632895.1 Mastomys coucha | reverse complement strand
TCTTAGGGAAATGGATGGATCTGGAGAATATCATCCTGAGTGAGGTAACCCAATCACAAAAGAACATGTTATGCACTCTCTGATAAGTGGATATTAGCCCAGAAGATCGGAATACATGAAGTATAATCCACAAACCACAAGAAACTCAAGAAGAAGGAAGACCAAAATGTGGACACTTCATTCCTTCTTAAAAGGAGGAACAAAATACCCATGGAAGGAGTTGCAGAGACTAACTATGGAGCAGAGACTCAAGGAAGGACAATTCAGCCTGATATAGCTATCTCCTGAGAGGATCTGACAGTACCTGACTAATACAGAAGTAGAGGCTGACAGCCATCCATTGAACTGAGTACAGGGTCCCCAATGAAGGAGCTAGAGAAAGGACCCAAGGAGTTGAAGGTTTTGTAGCCCCTTAGGACAAACAACAATATGAACTAACCAGTACCCCCAAAGCTTACAGGGACTAAACCACCAACCAAAGACTACACATGGCGGGACCAATGGCTCCAGCAGCATATGTAGCAGAGGATGGCCAAGTTGCTCATCAATGGGAGGAGAGGCCCTTGGCCCTGTGAAGGTTCTGTGCTTCAGTGTAGGGAATGCCAGGGCCAGTAAGCAGGAGAGGGTGGGGTGGCAAGCAGGGGGAGGGGAAAGGGAACAGGGGTTTGTTCTTGTTGTTTTTTGGTTTATGGTTTTTGGTTTTGTTTGTTTGTTTGTTTGTTTGGAGGGGAAACTGGGAAAGGAGATATGGTATGACATGTAAATAAAGAAAATATCTAATAAAAAAGTAAAAAAAAAATCAGCAAAAAAAAAAAAAAGAGAAAAAGAAAACAGCTCTGAAAAGCATCCTAAAGCAGGTGCAGGCTACTTCCCACACACGGAGGTGTGGTACAGTGCCACCTGAGTCTGGAATACTAGACGACACAATGCTGGAGACTCGATTCTGCTCTTCCAGCAGAGAGCTGAGAGAGCTGTGTGGCCTGGCACAGCTCTGTAAAGACATGCACCTTCTCAACTAGGCTCTCCTTTCCTTTCCATAGTAGGGTGGTTCTAAAGATGAAGTATCTTCCTGAATACCAGCTTTAAAAAGCAATTTTTAAAAAAAGGATCAGCCCTCAGAAAAATTTGACCACCTCAGGTGTGGTTTGTATATTTTTGGCCCAGGGCATGGGACTATTAGAAGGTGTGGCCCTGTTGGAATGGGTGTGGCCTTGTGGGTGTGGGCTTTAAGATCCTCATCCTAGCTGCCTGGAAGCCAGTCTTCTGCGAGCAGCCTTCAGATGAAGATATAGAACTCTCAGCCCTTCCTGCACCATGCCTGCCTGGATGCTGCCATGTTCCCTCCTTGATGATGATGGATGGACTGAATCTCTGAACCTGTAAGCCAGCCCCAATTAAATGTTGTCCTAATGAGAGTTGCCTTGGTCATGGTGTCTGTTCACAGCAGTAAACCCTAAGACAACTGGATTCATACAAACAAAGGTGAGAGAGGCAAACAAGGTTCAGACTTCCTAGCAGTTTCCAAAACCTAAGGCAGGCCCTGTGAGCACTTCCACAGGGCATCCATGATCAAAGGAGGCACATAGTGCAGAAAGCACTTTAGAAATCAGCCCATCCTGTCTGTAGAGGACTCCTAGACTCCTGTAGTCAGGCTCCAAGCCTACAACTTGGAGACTGAACCAACCCCTGATCTTCTCATTCTTCCACATAACAGACAATTTTGAGGAAATGGGAGAGAATGTTCAGAGGGTAGGGATGCTTGCTACAAATCCTGAGGACCTGAACTCATATGCATATGACAAAAGGAGAGCCACCTCTTGCAGGTTGTCCTCTGCTAGGTAATACACACACACACACACACACACACACACACACACACACACACACACACTGTAATCTTTCTTTCTTTCTTTCTTTCTTTTTTTAGATTTATTTTATTTATTTTATGTGTGAGTACACTGTAGATGTATGTGTATGGCTGTGAGCGATCATGTGTGTGTCTGCTGGGAACTGAACTCAGGAGCTCTGCTTGCTCTAGCATAATTCACTATAGCTGTCTTCAGACACACCAGAAGAGGGCGTCCTTCATTACGGGTGATTGTGAGCCATTATGTGGTTGTTGGGATTTGAACTCAGGACCTTAGGAAAAGCAGTCAGTGCTCTTATACGATGACCATCTCTCCAGGCCCCCACACTGTAATCTTTTTGTTTTGTTTTGTTTTTTGTTTTTTTTGAGACAGGGTTTCTCTGTGTAGCCCTGGCTGTCCTGGAGCTCACTCTGTAGACC
>NW_022196913.1:48169553-48173958 GCF_008632895.1 Mastomys coucha | reverse complement strand
GAAATCTGCCTGCCTCTGCCTCCCAAGTGCTGGGATTAAAGGCGTGTGCCACCACCGCCCGGCTGTAATCTTTAATAAGATATTTCTAACTAACTAAAAGAGCACCTTCATGAAATGACAGTAACCCAGGGAGCCTTTGGTGAGTGATCTGTGCTTTGCCTTCACAATGTCATTCTTTTTCTCAGCTATGCAGTAGGTAGTGTGATCAATCCCATTCTGTAGGTGGGAAAACTGAGACACAGAGGACTGGGTGGCTTACCTGCTGGTAGGCTCATGCTACAATCATGCCTTATACCTAGTCAGCCTCTCGTGAGAACTTAGAATTACAGCCTTGGAATCAAGTGAATATTCTTCCCACTGTATGAATACATGCATAAAGTCACCATCTTTGAGACCTGTATTAATCAGGGTTCTTTAGAGTCACAGAAGTTATGGTAGTCTCTATGTAGTAAAGGAATTTATTGCAGACTTACAGTCTGTAGTCCAACTCCCAACAATCAACTCCCAACAATGGTCGGCAGCAGCTGTGAATGGAAGTCCGAGGATCCATCAATTGCTCAGTCCCACAAGGCAAGCAGATGAAAAAGAGCGAGCTTTCCTTCTTCCTTATATAGGTTTCCAGCAAAAGGTGTGGCCCAGGTTAAAGGTGTTACCACACCTTTAACCCCAGGTGACCCTGCTTGAACTCGTAGATCTTTCTATCTTAATCCTTTGGGAATCATAGCCACTATACCTCAAGATTCCCATGCCAAGATTCAGGTCGGAAACTTGTATCTCTCAGCCTCCAGATTAGGGCCAGGTGAGCCTTCTAATTCTGGATTGTAGTTCATTTCAGATATAGTCAAGTTGACAACCAGGAATAGCCACTACAAGGCCATAGAAAGGATTTGAAATGTAAGGATCTCCTCCAGCTACACAGAGGGTTATGGCACTGATGTTGCTTCTTGGGAACAGGCCAGAGCTGCACTGCCTGGACAGATGGCACTGGTGTTACTGCCAGCTCAGGAGTGCTGATTCTGGCCACAGTCACACTCTCCATCAAGGGGAACTAAAACTGCCTCTTCTCGTTCCCTAGATGCCATACACTCCTGGAGTTCCTTGAAAGAACTGCCTCTCTTAGTGCCTGGATTAGGTTCTTTTCTCATTTCTGTGATTAAATGCCTGATAAGAGAAACGTGTTGCTCCTCCAAAGAACTGGAATGTGGTTCCCAGCACCTGCATGGTGGCTCACAACCATCCATTCAAGGGAATCAGACGGCCTCTTCTGACTTCCACAGGCACGAGGCACACACGCTCATAGATACCTGCAAGCAAAGCACTCATATACAGAAATTAAAAGCAAATGTATTGTTTCCTTTCCTTTTTCCTTTCTCTTTCTTTCTTTCTTCTTTCTTTCTTCCTTTCTTTCTTTCTTTCTTTCTTTCTTTCTTTCTTTCTTTCTTTCTTTCTTTCTTTCTTCCCTCCCTCCCTCCCTTCTTTCTTTCTTTTAAAGAAATTTAGGAGAGCAGCTTAAGAAGGTGCAATCCCTTGTTGAGAAAAGGCCTGTTGAGAACTGTCACCTCATAGGACTAGGAAGTGGGGGAGGGGGAATCTGGTGGAAACAGCTAGGCTACATTATCAAGGTCCACTCCTCAGTGACCTGATTTCTTAAGCTTAGGCCCAACTCTAAAGGTTCTACACTGCCCCCCCCCAAAAAAAAACCCATCAACTAAAGAGTAAGTATTCAAAACCGTGTGCCTATAAAGGACAATTCAGATACAAACCAGAGTAGTACCTACTAGGTGTCGGGTCCAACAGCAGCCATTCATGGAGATCTGTTTTGATGAGTCATCGCCATAGCTGCCATTTTATCAGGATCAAGTGTGATGATTTGAATACACAGCATCCTTACAGACTCCTGTGTTGAATACTTGGTTCCCATTGGTGGTGCTATCTTGAGAGGTTCTGGAAAGGGGGCATACCTTTGGATGTTATGTCTGTCCTGTCCCTTCCTGTCTGTCATGGGGTGAAGAAGAATCTCTCACCTGCTCCTGCCACTGTGGTATTCTGCCCAGGAGCCAAGCAACCAAGGACGGGTCCCTCTGAAGTGAATCCTTCCCTCCCTAAGTTGGTTCTATCAAATGTTTGGACACAGCAATGGAAACTGATTATCACACAAAGCCAAGTCCTATAGCAAATGTGTTCTTCATGCTCACTAAGATCAAGTGATTGGTAATGGGACTACTTCACATCAGCCTAGAACATATTCTCAACCTACAGTAAATATTTTAAATATTCCACAGCCCTTTAAGTAGAAGGACTATATTAAATAGAAAATACACAGATATCTCTGCTCCATCACAAATGCATGCTGATTAAGACAAGATATGGCATGAGGAAAATGGAATTCATTTAAAAAAAAAACATTTAAAGCCACTAAATAATACAACCATGCAATGAAGAATAGAATGAAACATACTCAAATGGTCAAACATGTGCTAAATAAGAGAATACTCCAAACTAATGGTCACTTGCCAACTCAGTGCAGGAAAAGGGTGGCTATGGTAACGAAAGCCATTTCCATAGTTTAAGAAGTACAACGCTGCAGCTCTTAAAGAACCATGCAACAAATGAGGCCTTATTTTTCTCTTAAATGTGGACTTCCTGGCAAATGGGTGAATTTCCTGGCAAGTGGAATTTCTCACCTCCTTGTATAAGATGCTAATTAAGAATCAGTATTTTTGTTTTATAACTTAAAAATAAAACCTAGGGGCTAGTGAGATGGCTCAGCGGATAAGAGCACTGACTGGTCTTCCAAAGTTCCTGAGTTCAAATTCCAGCAGCCACATGGTGGCTCACAACTACCTGTAATGAGATCTGATGCCCTCTTCTGGTGTGTCTGCAGTTAGCTACAGTATAACATGTATAATAATAAATAAATCTTAAAATAAAATAAAATAAATTCTATTGAGTAAGCAACACAACTAATTTAGTCAAAAGCATTCTTTTTTTTTTTTTTAAAAGAAAATAATGCAGTGAACAATGCACCTGAAGAGGACTCCAAATGTACCTTTTAACTCCAGGTGTGTCTCTATAACTCCAGGTGTGCCTCTATAACAACTCCAGGTGTGCTTCTATAACTCCAGGTGGGTCCCTATAACTCCAGGTGTGCCTCTATAACTCCAGGTGTGCCTCTATAACAACTCCAGGTGTGCCTCTATAACTCCAGGTGGGTCCCTATAACTCCAGGTGTGCCTCTATAACTCCAGGTGTGCCTCTATAACAACTCCAGGTGTGCTTCTATAACTCCAGGTGTGCCTCTATAACTCCAGGTGGGTCCCTATAACTACAGGTGTGCCTCTATAACACCAGGTGTGCCTCTATAACTCCAAGTGTGCCTCTATAACTCCAGGTTTGCCTCTATAACTCCAGGTGTGTCTCTATAACTCCAGGTGTGTCTCTATAACAACTCCAGGTGTGCTTCTATAACTCCAGGTGTGCCTCTATAACTCCAGGGTGCCTCTATAACACCAGGTGTGCCTCTATAACTCCAAGTGTGCCTCTATAACTCCAGGTTTGCCTCTATAACTCCAGGTGTGTCTCTATAACTCCAGGTGTGTCTCTATAACAACTCCAGGTGTGCCTCTATAACAACTCCAGGTGTGCTTCTATAACAACTCCAGGTGTGCCTCTATAACTACAGGTGTGCCTCTATAACTCCAGGTGTGCCTCTATAACTCCAGGTGTGCCTCTATAACTCCAGGTTAGCCTCTGTAACTCCAGGTGTGCTTCTATAACAACTCCAGGTGTGCCTCTATAACTCCAGGTGGGTCCCTATAACTCCAGGTGTGCCTCTATAACTCCAAGTATGCCTCTATAACTCCAGTGTGCCTTTGCAATTCCAGGTGTGCCTCTATAACTTCAAGGCCAATCTAGTGACTCTCGTCTAGATTCTCCAGTTCTCCAGCAGCTTCAGATCCTTCTTGTTCTTGACTCTCCCTGGAAACTCTACCAGACTCCTTTCCCCAACACTTACTTCTCTTGCCCCATTTACCTGTCAAACATGCTCTCCGTTGGAAGAGAGTAGTCTTTTTCTCTGGTCAAGCTTTGCTCAAGTGGGCTCGGATGTGCTTAGCACAGATGAGGCCCTGTGCTCCATTCCCAGTACCACACAGAAATGATTTCTACTAACGTTTACTTTTTAAAGTATGGAAACCAGAAGTCAACCTTGGTTGTCCCTTCTTAGGAACCATCTACCTTGTTTTTGAGACAGGGTCTCTCACTAGACTGATTAGTAAAGAGCCCCAGAAATTCATGTCTCCTCCTCTAAACTCCCTGACACTCCAGTATACATGACACTGTGTCTGGATCTTTATACGTATGTTGGAAATTGAACTTTCTCCTCCTCCTCCTCCTCCTCCTCCTC
>NW_022196913.1:48156490-48168923 GCF_008632895.1 Mastomys coucha | reverse complement strand
CTTCTTCTTCTTCTTCTTCTTCTTCTTCTTCTTCTTCTTCTTCTTCTTCTTCTTCTTCTTCTTCTAGGCATGATCCCCAGTGCAGCTGGATTTAGAAGTGGGGACTTAGGGTAGGCCACTGGATCATGAAGGCTCTGCTCTGACCAATGGAATCACAGTTTAACAGGTTGTTGGGAAATGGTAGGAACTTCAAGAAAGACCTAACTACAAAAGTAAGCCACTGAAGGTGTGTCCTTAAAGACATATTTTATACACAGCTCCACTTATCCTTTGTAGCTTCTGGCCACTCTGAGCTAATACTATTTCAGGCACAAGCCTCCACCATGAGGGGAACATCCCTGCTCAGGGACATGCTCCCATCATGACACTCAGTCACCACAGACCCATAGAGAGGGGACAGAAGAATCATGAACTGAAATGAATTGTTGAGGCAAAAATGAGTCCCTCCCTCTCTTACACTGTTTATCTCGGGTGTCCTGTCACCAAAACAGAAAGATGACTAACAGACTGGCAAGATGGCCTAACCAGCGAGGGCACTTGCTGCCAAGCCTGGTAACCTAAGTATGATTCTCTAAAACCCTCTTGGAAGAAGAAAAAACATCATGCACTAGTTACCCTCTGATTTCCACACACTGTGCACACACACACACACACACACACACACACAATTAAAAATAAATAACTGTTTAAAAGATTGTAAGAAAGCTAACTAAAGCCTGGCAGGCCTGAGAGCACAGTTGTCATGCGCAAACTAACCAAGCCAGAATTCAGCCATGCCAGGGTTCTCTGTCCCCACTTAGGACCACTTCTCCTGGGCACTGACCACCCCTGGGCCCATGCAGATGACAAGAAGGACCTAGGCCTCTAGAGGATGCTAAACGCTTTCAAACCAGCTAGGCCCGCCCAGACCTGTCAAGTTCACCACATTCCTTCTTCCTGCTTTTCTTCCATACCCTGTGCACTCTCCCAGCATTGTATAGCTGCTTCTGTATCCAGAGTCTGAGAAGATTTAACGAGCACCTTTTATTTGCTTCCACCCCCTCTTATTTCCCTTTTATTTGTGTGTATGTGTATGTGTATGCCTACATGGAGTTGTATGTACCTACATGAAGTTATGTGTACCATGTACATGCAGTACCCACAGAAGCCAGAAGAGGGCCCTGTATCTTCTGAAACTGGAGTTAGAGCTAGTTTTGAGCTACCTGATATGGGTGCTAGCAGTAGCTCTCACGACTGTATGGCTAGGAAGAGCATTTTTAAAGTACTAGTGAGACAGGGAGGAGGGGTGCACACCTACATCCCAGAGCTTGGGAGGCGGAGACAAGAGGACTAAGAGTACAAGGCCAGCCTCAGCTACATGATGCTCTGTCTCATGAACGGCAACAGCAAATTGAACAACAGGTTCTGGAAGCCAAACTGTCTGTACATCTCTTAATTACTTTTCTATTGTAATAAAATACCAGGACCAAAAGCAACTTAAGAAGGAACGTGTTCATTTCAGGCTGGTGAGATGACTCAGCAGGTAAGAACACCAACTGCTCTTACAAAGGTCCTGAGTTCAAATGTGGGGAGCCGTGAAGGGGACAGGCATTCGCCATGGCAAGATGGCGCCTACTTCCGCTGTCGAGTAAACAACTGTTTGCGCATGTGCGTAGAGAACTGTTTGCGCATGTGCGTAGAGTGAAAAGACGCCATGTCACGGCCCATTCTGGGGCGTCATGTAGGGTAATGAGCGAACAGCCAATCATGGGCAGACACGCCGCACTGTGGTGTATATAAGCAGTGCGGATTACTGGCTCGGTCTCTTTTCCCTCTGGGAGAGGGCAGTAAAGTCGCTGCAGAAGGAACCTAGTGTGTCCGCGTGTCTTCTTCTCGGCGAGACGACTGCGCGGGCTACATTCAAATCCTAGCAACCACATGGTGGCTCACAACCACCCATAATGAGATCTGATGCCCTCTTCTGGTGTGTCTGAAGACAGCTACAGTGTACTTATTCATAATAATAAATAAATCTTTCAGCTGGAGCTAACAGGGACTGAGTGAGTGGGGGTCTATTGGAATGAGCAGGCTCGATGAAGGTGAATGGGATTGATCGGAGTGAGCAGAGATCCTAAAGTCAATTCCCAACAGATGAAGGTTCACGGCCATCTGTACAGCTACAGTGTGTACTTATATACATAAAATAAATAAATAAATCTTTTTAAAAAAGTGTTTATTTCATCTTACTCTTCCACATCACAGGTCATAATTGAAGGGGTTTGGGGTAGGAACTCAAGGCAGGAACCTAGAAGCAAGAACTGAGGCAGAAGCCATAGAATACTGCTTTCTGGATTGGGACTTGCTCAGCCTGTATTTTCATAGCACCCAGGACCATCAGCCCAGAGGTGGCATGGCTCACAGTGAGTTAGAACTCCACCCTCCGCACGCACGCACACACACACACACACACACACACACACACACACACACACATCAATCATCAATCAAAAAAATGCCTCACAAGTTTGTCTACAGGATAATCTGATGGGGGGAAGTTTCTCAGTTGAGGTTCCCTCTTTTCAAATAACTCTAGCTTGCATCTAGTTGACACAAAACTAATGCAGCCTAGTCTATTACTAATGAGTTCATTAATATATCATGAAAACTTATTAACCATTCTCATTTTCCAAACACGTGAGGGAATAAAGTAAGCCTGAATAAGTTTCTGAAGCTAACAGAATGGTTGGCACCTGTGAAGGTTGAATATGCTTGGCCCAGGGAATGGCACATTTGGAGGGGTGATCTTGTTGGAGTAGGTGACTCGGGGGTTGGGGGAGGGTTAACACCCTTGCCCTAGCTGCGTGGAAGTGAGTCTTCCACTAGCAGCCTGCAGATGAAGATGTAGAACTCTCAGCTCTGCCTGCACCATGCCTGCCTGAATGCTGCCCCGATCCTGTCTTGATAATACTGGACTGAATCTGTCAACTGTAAGCCAGCCCCCAATTAAATGTTGTCCTTAAAGAGTTGCCTTGGCCATGGTGTTTGTTCACAGCACTAAAACCCTAACTAAGACAGCACCAGATAAAGCATTAATTCAAAATGTTGCCTCTCACAAAACCCAGTCCATCATGGGTTCTTGCATCTCATCCACCATCCACAGCAACTCTGAGAGCCACAGCTTAGTCAGCTGTGGGGCCCAGGGTGAGTTTTGTGTGCTCTAAGCAACCATGGAGGAGCTAGAATGAAAAAAATTAATTTCGCAGAACAAGTCTCTATGTCCTCACTCGCTTAGCAAGAAGGGCGTTATCTCTGGCCAAGCATAATTGTTATTTACCATGAATAATTCACAAATATAACTAATGTATGGAAATTAATCAGAAGTGACTAAGCAATGACGGCTAGTCATGTTACAGCTATCATTTATTTATGAAGTGATAATAAGTGCAAAATGTCAGCAGGCGCTGAAATTCACCAGCGTGTCACTCTGAGATATTACTTCAAAGTGTAATGAATTCTGACATGAGATAGTCAGCTATTTAATTATTCCTCTACGCTGAAAAATAGAGCTTCTCAGAATTAGAAATGATGTAAAACCTGTTCAAGGTTTACTATCTCAAAGCAAGGTTATTAAACCAAAGGTTGTTATTGTGGAAAGTGAAATATGAAAACTGAGTGTTGTGGATGCATGCCTATAATCACAGCACTCCAGACACAGAGGCAGAGGAATTGCCATGTGTGAAGGCAGCCTGGGCTACATAACAAGAATTTGACTCAAAATAGCAACAACAGAAGAAGAAAAAGGAGAAGAAGAAGAGGAGGAGGAGAAGGAGGAGAAGGAGGAGAAGGGGAAGAAGAAAGAGGAGGAAAGAGAAAGAAAAAAGGAAGGAAGGAAGGAAGGAAGAAAGAAAGAAAGAAAGAAAGAAAGAAAAATACTAAAATAGACATGAGAAGCTCATTTTCTTGAATTTGTATTTCCAAACATATTCTATTTATTAGTTATCTGTAGTTGTATAACACTCACCAAGAAGCCTGGCAGCTTAAAGCAATTTTCATTTTTTCTCTAACATTGTGCATGAGTCAGGATCAGGGAGCATTTGGCCTGGACATTTTGCTTGGGGTCTCGTGTCTCAGGTATTAGCCAGGGCTAGAGACAGCTGAAGGTTCCACTAAGACAGGACGAGCTGCACCCAATATGGCGCTGACAGCAGAGTGCCGGGGTCCTCCCTGTGTGGGTCTATCTTCGGAACTGCTCATGACAGGAGAAAGCTGTGGTGAGAACATGAGGAGGCAGTCTCTGAAGACCATCTCACACAGGTCGCTTTTCCTGCTAGCTTCTCTCAATGGCCGCCCCTCGTCTCATTTTTAAAAAGTATTTTTTAAACTTTGATCTATGTTCCTGAGAATGTTATATACATATGTACACAGTAAGATATGATCATATCCATCCCCAAAGGAACACTTATAAAAATAACAAATATACAACATTTTTAAAAATTGATTTGGAGAGTTTATTTGGACTGACTTCACAGATGCATTCCTGAGACCTAATACACTCAGCTGAAAAAAAATTTTTTCGAAGAGATGTTTCGACATTGCTGCTTGGTGCAGGCTCATGTCCTGGGCGGAGCAAGGCTGCTAGGGGAAGAGGAACTTAAGGAGTTTGACTGTGCTTAGCCCATGCTGCTACCTGGGTGGGTGCTGGGCTTCAGGGAAGCACTGAGCTCCGCTCTGGGGGTGAGAAAGCTCAGTCTGAGACGTGGGAAAGCCAGGGCTGGCCTGGAAGTCCCTGGGCCCACAATGAGGCCAGGGCCATAGGGTTTTCAAACTCTTGGACATTCAGGCATCACTGAGAGTTACAGAAGAACAGAGAACGGAGTCAGGGGCCAGAGGGAATGATTGTCCTTATCTTGGTGGAGGTTGTGGCTGCGAGCGCAGAGAGGCAGTCTACGGAATATTAGGCTGCAGCTCGGTAGGCAAAGGCCTCCTTCATGGCTCCCCACAGCAGCTCTTGATGAAAAGAGACACTCCATGATTCTAAACACCCCACTTCTCAGGGTGGGCCTGAGATTAAATACCTTTAAATAAGAATGCCTGATATGCGAAGTTTATTGACTAAGCCCTCCGTGCCTCTGAGAACCTCTGTCTTGAGCCTAGGACACACTTCTTTTAGGTGAGAAGCGTGGCACTTGTTCCAAGTCTGGAGTCCGGCAGAGACCTGGGACTTGTGTAAGCCTCAGGTGTGTGCCCACCGAGTCTCCAGGTCTCGACCTGTTCTACCTCACCAAACTTTCTGGCATGGTTTTACATGCCCGAGCTTAAGGCGGTGCTGGTTCTGTGGTGCTCCCTTGAATGAAGCCTGTCTGCTTCGTTCCATTTCAAAGCCTGCTGACATCCGGGGCCTCACACATGCTAAGCAAATGTTCTAACCACTGATCTATGTCTACACTCAGGCTTCATTTTTGAGTTGTGCCTCTGGGATACCTTCTACACACGTGTGCAAATGTGCTGCAGGAACCTCAGATGCAACTTAGACATGCCAAACCCAAACTCGACATCTCTTCTCAGAGCTAACCTTGCCCCGCCTCACTCTGTGTTTTGCTTTGATTTTTTTGTTTTTGTTTGTTTTCCAGACAGGGTTTCTCTGTATAGCCCTGGCTGTCCTGGAACTCACTCTGTAGACCAGGCTGGCCTTGAAATAAGAAATCTGCCTGTCTCTGCTTCCCAAGTGCTGGGATTAAAGGCATGTGCCACCACTGCCCGGCTTGTTTTGCTTTTAAAGGCGTGGCCTTGTGTATCCCTTCAAACTGTGAGCTAATACAAACCATTCCAGTCCCTTCTTGTGAGGGATTCGGTCATAGCAACTGGAAAACTAAGACAAAGCTTCAACAGATGTCATATAATAGTGTGACAAGCATTCATTCCTCCATCTTTGAACACAGAGGTTACATAAACATTATTCAGCTGTGAGTTTTCAGTTGCTTAATGGTCACTCAGTAAGTAGGGTTTGGTTTGGTTTGGTTTGGTTTGGCTTGGTTTGGTTGTGGTAGGGTTTCACTATGCTCTGGCTGTCCTGGAACCCACCATGTTTGTCAGGCTGCTCTTGAACTCATAGAAAGCTGCATCTTCTGCCTCTGGAGTGTGGGGATTGAAGGCTTGAGTCACTATTCCTGGCTCACTCAGTGTTAGTGAAGAGGTTGGTGTATGCCTGAAATCCTAACACTTGAGAAGCTGAGACAGGAGGATTGCAAGTTTGAGATCAGCCTTGCTTACCTTGATAGACTTTGTCTCGGAAACAAAACAACAACAACAACAACAACAGAAACAAAAACAACAACAGAAACAGAAAAAGAAAAAGAAAAAGAAAAAAAGGGGGCAGGCTTTCTTTCCCTTTCCCACTCAAGCTGTGCCCGAGTTCAGAGCTGAGGTTTGCCTAGGTCCCCAGAATAGGAAAGGAGGCCACAGCCTGAAAAACTGGCCTCCTCTGCATCCTGAATCGACCAAGTCTTTGACACAGAGCATAGGGTTTGTCAATATCCATTTCCTTTCCGTTCCCTCGAGTCTCCTCTTCTGAGGTAGAAAGCTAATTGCCTCGCTTTCAGCTCTCTCTGCCGCCAACGGTGACGTGACATAGTTCCAGCAGGTGAGATTCCAGCAGAAGGCCCTGGGGAGGCCTCCTTCCCTGAAAGGAAAGTTAAAATCTTAGCTGGAAAACGCTTCTGGCCATTTTGACCTCGTGTTTTCTCCCAGTCTGGAAGGTGGTCGTGAGACTTGGGGGAAACAGCTGCCATCCTGTGCCCATGAAGCCTGAGTACGGAAAGCCGGAGAGATGAATCAGCGGTAAAGAGGGCTTGTTGCTCTCGCAGAGGACCAAAGTTCTGCTCCCAGCACCCAGGTCAGGTGGCTCTCAACCATCTGTACCTCTAGCTCTAAGGTGATGCAATACACCTGGCCTCTTCACACCCTGCCTCTCCCCTAACCCTGTCCCTTCCTCCGCCTCCCTCCCATTCTCCCCGCCTCACACCCCCACTCCTGCCCAGAGCTCCCAGGAGCGCGCGCACACACACACACACACACACACACACACACATATTAAAAAAAAGTGTTTTTAAAAGAAAACTGAACACTAAATGTTGGGCTCTATTTGGCTCTGGTTTGGGCCTTGAGGACAAACCTGAGCCTGGCTCAAGTTTTGTAAACTGTCTCAGTCACTTCAGTACTGGAGTGACTCAGCACCACCTACTTAAGCCTGCCTTTGCCTAGCTCCTGCTGACATAGAGTAACTGTTGGTTCTGTTAGTCACCCCACTCCCTTCATCAACTTTCCCCTCCCCCTAGGTCATCTCACCTCAGCAGAAAACTCTGCCTCCTCTCTCAGCCCTTTATAAAGAAAAGATTGATACAATTAAACAGTTCCTGCTTTGACAGACTCCCAACTGGGGTGGTTATTCTCCAGAGGCAGGAGATCCGAGCCTCAACACTCACCATGCTGCTCAGCCCCGAGAGAGAGAGAGAGAGAGAGAGAGAGAGAGAGAGAGAGAGAGAGAGAGAGAGAGAGAGAGAGAGAGAGAGAGAGAGAGAGAGAGAGAGAGAGAGAGAGAGAGAGAGGGTTCTCTCCCCCTCTCACCAGGTTCTGCCCAGCAGAGATCCTGCCTGGGCAACTAAACAAAACAGAAGAGAAGAACTGAAATCTTCTCAGGGCATTGTTGAGGGATGAATCAGGCCCGAATTGTCAATATCTAATCGTGCTTTGAAAGAGTAAATAAATCCCTACTTGTTTAAGCTATTATAGCTCAAGTTGTTCTGTCATGTGCAACTAAAATTTCTCAAAGAAAATTCTAGGACGTGGGGAGATGGCTGTCAGTAAAACTCTTGCCTTGCAAACCTGAAACCTATGTAAAATGCTGCCTGCGGCTGTGTATAACCCTATCAGTAAGGCCCCCCCACCCCTTACCAGGCCAGGGTCACCTGATGCGGCCAAGAGGAATGAAACCAGGCTTAGACTGTAGGAGCCACAGCAAGACAGGTTGTAACAATTTTATTGAAAGCAATAAGACTTTATCAGTAATAGAATAAAATGGCAATTGCCAGGATCAACCAGCACAGCCAGGATACAATAGTTTACAAGCCGTACACGAGATTAATGTCTAAAATCAATTGTCCTGTCAAGCTTCTGTCTTCCTTGACTTCCAAGAGAACAGACAGAGACACACAAAGCTGCCTGAACACCTCACTGTCTTGAGGAAGAACATCTCCCAGGAACGGGAAGACATATTGTCCATCAGGAGCCATGGACGGTAAGTAACCTGGAAAACCTCTGACACATGCCTCTCAGAGTGCTGGGCCAGGCCGACTCCATGGTTCCCTGTACCTATCAACACTGAGATGTGAGGCAGGAGCAGGTTAATCTCTGGAGCTCACTGACCAAAGAGCCTAGCCTACTCGGCAAAGTTGCAGGCCAATGAGAGACCCTGCCTCAAACAAAGGGCGACTCACTTCACATTCAGGCACACACACACACACACACACACACACACATCACTGCCACGAACACTTTGCATGACAGCAGTATTTGAGGTGAAAACTTCAAGGAAGTCAGTCTCCTGTCCCCGCATTGTCGCCTGGCACCTCTAACTCAGAGGTAGCCCAGATATGTCCTCTTACTCGTGTGCTAGGGGCCCACCAAGATATGATTTACTAACAGCTATACAAAATTAAACATTGCTCTCTGACCTTTACCAATGTTCCAACATCTTAGCCAAACCCTGGCTTGGATTTACCCACCCAGACTAATTGCCTCCGGCATTGTGGGTAGGGCATTGAAGTTTACAGAATGGGAGGCTTATCTCAGGGCAAGGTCAAATAGGTCCTCATTCTCAGTAAGGTACTGCAGCTGAACCACTCCTAGGAATTAGCAAGAGACATGTCTCTACTAGCCAAGAAGATTAGCATAGTGGGCATTTTACCTAGGATGGGCGGGACCTTGAGCATGACCCAAGTGTGTGTGTGTGAGAGACAGTGTAGAGCATTCTAGATTCAGCAGTCTGCACTGAGGATTCGAGACTCGAGCCTCTATCCTCCTGGCTGGTGCACCCACAGCCCCGTGGGACTCCACCCGGGCCCATGTGGCCTGAGCGTGCTCCGAGCCCGGGGGTGCTGCACCAGTCCAGAGGAGATGGCTGCTGTTTTAGACCCAGTGTGTTTTAGATGGCCTCAGAGGTACCTCAACTACTGAGCTGCCAGATTTTTCATCTCTCTTTTGCAATGATTGTAAGAGCTTCATGCCATTTTTAAGAAATACATTCAGCTAGCACACTTCTTGTGTGTGTCTATCTATCACCAGCCGAATCCCGTGCACACCTGGCCAGAACTCCTTGTCCCGCGGAACTAGGGCTCTCCGCTGAAACCCAGTCCGTGGCATATCACCAACATGTATGCACACCTACACACAAACACCTGTATGCACAAAGACATTTCTGAAGGGAATAATACCCTGTAGAGTTACAAATCTCTTCTTTCCTGGGGCTCTTTGAATTCTTACACAGTAAAAATAACCAAGCGAGCATCTTTTTGCTGAGCGTGTACAGCAAGAGTGATGGATGGCTCATGGTCGCATGGTCAATCTCCTTAAGATACAGCTGGTATCTTAAGATAAGATCTGTAAGAACTCTTACAGAGTTCAAGATGGCAGACATGGTGTGGAGAAGACTTACTGGAGCGTTCTGGGTGCCCATGCTCTCAAATAACATCAGACCAGACCGCCGTTTAATCTTAACTTTTGGAAGGTAGACTTTTCCACACCCCAAGGCCTTCCTGGTACCTGAGAAGCGTGAATACAACAGGGCTTGGCTTGATAATAAGGCTCCCTGAACCTATCCACAAACGAAACGGGCAAAATTAGATGAAATGGTGTGCCTAATCTTCAACAACTTACCTTTTCCTCTTGTGGAAACGTGAGCAGGTATTCCCTTTCGGAAACATCAAAAGGGAACAATTTGTCTTTTAAGTTCGAAATAGTTAAAACATGGGAACACAGAAAATGTTTAAACAAAATGAATTCTTGAGAAATTTTGGAATTACCAGCTGGTGCTGCGGGAAGGAACTTGAAGGAAGCTCACTACAAACAGGGAGCTTGGCGTCCTGAAGAGTTGGAGAATGCTCCCTCTGGTGGACAGATTTAGGATTGCAGAGAACGTGAGGATTGCAGAGAATCTGATCTTTTGTTTATGCTACAATTATCCTCGCAAAATTCAAAAGCATCTGGTGCCAGAAATACCTTATGTAAGTGATGTTTTGGGGAAATCTCAGAAGTCCACATTGAGGGCCCAGCAGCAAAGTGAACACAGGTCTCCAGGATGAAAGCTGCAGTTTCCAGAGACTTGTGGAATAACTCGGTTTTTCCAAAATGCTGTCAGCCTTCTGACTCTGCAGGCTCCACATAGAAGAAATTAACCAGTCTCACTTGGAAAATATTTAGGGTAAAAACTGCATGTATACTGTATGGTTTAATTTCCTTTGTCAACTAGACTGGCTCTAGAATCACCTAGGGCTGTGTTTCTCAACTTTCCTAACACTGGGACCGTTTAGTACAGTTTCTCATGTTATGGTGACCAACTAGAAAATTATTTTCTTTTTCTCCTTCCTGACTCTAATTTTGCTACTGCTAATATGAAAGATATCTGATATGCCACCCCTGTGAGAGGATCATTCAACCCCTCCAAAGAGGTCCTGACCTACAGATAGAGAACTTCTGACAAACCCTTGGGTGTGTCTGTAAGGGCATTTCAAGGGTAGATCAATTGTACTGGAGAGATGGCTCAAAGGTTGAAAGCTATGGCAGAAAACTCAAGTTTGGTTCTGTGGCTCACAACTATCTGTGACTCCAGTTCCAGAGGATCAACAGTCATTGGGCATATGGATGGTGCACAGACATATATGAAGGCAAAACATCCATATACACTAAATGATGATGATGATGATGATGATGATGATGATAAAAAAAACATGTAAACAAATGTTCATGGTGCAGTACCCGCTTCCAAGCATGTCTGTGATAAAAGAGAGGAAGGAAGACGCCAAGCAGAGAGGCCAATCAATAGACCACTAGACAAAGCAATAGATCCTTGCCTAATAAAGTATTGATTCCTTGAAGGCCAAGCATCTATTTTCTCTCTTTATATCTAATTTGTTGGTCTTACAGATACAAAAAAAAATTAGAGCATTATTTACAGGTGTGACACATGACACCTCCACAACATCTCAGTGTTTAGCGAGACATGGCATAGATAAATCATGATCCCAATTTTTCTCTCTCATTGACTAGAGAGACCAGACCACAGATACTCCACATTGAAACTACAATGTTTCAGAATAAAAACACTTACTAAGGAGGCATGATTTTTGTTTTTTAGGTTTTTTTTGGGGGGGTGGGGTTTGAGACAGGGTCTGTGTAGCCCTGGCTGTCCTGGAACTCACTCTGGAACTCAGAGATCTGCCTGCCTTTGCCTCCTGAGGGCTAGGATCAAAGCTGTGGGTCACTACTGCCCAGTAGTTGCATGAAATTTTTAAAAATATTAAATAGAAGTATCAGCTTGGAATAATTTTGGTAATTGCAGTTATTTGGTCCTTCAATAAAATTTTTCATAATTTTCATGGAATTTATGTAAATCATTAAAATTATAAGTGTAAGCATTGTTTTACATTTATTTAATGTTTTTGATGTAGGTCATTCAAATTTTGTTCAATTTTTTATTCCATCATCTTTTAAGAGGTTTAAGTAGTTTTCCCTAGTTTAAGATAACAAATTATGTGAAAAAAATTCACACTATAACATAGCGATTTTGCTGAAATAAGAGAAAAAAATAAATTTATGGAATAGATATAAACATAAAATATTTGTATTAACATACTTTTAAAATGTATATTTTAGAAAATATTATTGCCCCCATCACCACCCACATCACCGCACTCACCCCCACCCCCTAACCTCACTCCTACTTCCACCCCATCCCATCCCAGAAAACAAAGCACCAAGTGTCTTCTGTTTCCTATTATCATATTCATTATTTTTAACACTGTGATGCAGGTTAGTCATGGAAAGACAGGGCTCCTGTGTGTACTTTGTCAGCATGCAACATGATTTGTCCAGGAAGAGGAGAGAATACTGTGATGGACACCGGGTGATGACCACTGTGTAATGGACACTGAGATGGACACTGTGATGGATACTAGGAGTGACCACTTTGTGTTGGACACTGTATGATGGATACTGTGTGATGGACACTGTGATGGACACTGGATGATGACCACTGTGTGGTGGACATTGTATGATGGTCACTGTGTGATGGACACTGTGATGGAGACTGTGATGGACACAAGGTGATGATTACAGTGTGGTGGACACTGTGTGATGGTCACTGTGTGATGGACACTGTGTGATGGACACTGTGATGGACACC
>NW_022196913.1:48150529-48155845 GCF_008632895.1 Mastomys coucha | reverse complement strand
ACACTGTGTGATGGTCACTGTGTGATGGACACTGTGTGATGGACACTGTGATGGACACCAGGTGATGATTACAGTGTGGTGGACACTGTGTGACGGACACTGTGCGATGAAGACTGTGTGTTGGACACTTGGTGAAGATCACTAGGTGGTGTACACTGATGACCACTGTGAAATGGACACTGAGATGGACACTGTGATGGATACCAGGAGTGACCACTGTGTGTTGGACACTGTGTGATGGTCACTGTGTGATAGACACTGATGACCACTGTGGTGGACACTGTGTGATGGTCACTGTGTGATGGACACTGTGTTGGACACTTTGTGAAGATCACTGGGTAATGGCCACTGATGACCACTTTGTGATGGACAATGTGATGGACATTGGTGGTGACCTCTGTGTGGTGGACCCTGTGTGATGGTCACTGATGCACACTGTGTGTTGGATACTTTTGATGATGGCCACTGATGACCACTGTGTGATGGACAATTTGATGTACACTGTGATGTACACCGGGTGATGACTACTGTGTGGTGGACACTGTGCGATGGTCACTCTGTGATGGACACTGTGTTGGACACTTTGTGAAGATCACTGGGTGATGGCCATTGATGACCACTGTGTGATGGACAATGTGAGGGACATTGTGATGGAGACTGGGTGATGACCACTGTGGTGGATACTGTGCGAGGATCACTGTGTGATGGACACTGTGTGTTGTACACTTTGTGAAGATCACTGGGTTGTGGACATGGATGACCACTGTGTGATGGACACTGTAGCACATGATGTGACAGAGGACATTAGCACTGAGACATGGACATTTGCTGATACAAACCTAATTGTTTGATTTCCTAAGTCCACAAGGCATGCCTTAGGGAAAAATGCTATCTCAGCAGATTTCATATAAGAAAGGAGGACTCTATTAGAGTTGGGTTTTAAAAGTTTGCTTGACACTATGTCATGGCACTAGGCTGTGTTTTTTCCAGGCCCTGAAATTTAAGTAGCATCAAATACAATTTAAATTGTTTGGGGAGGGCAATTCCACAAGTGAATAGATACTGGACCACCATGCATAGAGCAGACATGGACTGGTCCTAGGCTTCTCACACATATATAGCAGATGTACAGCTTAGTTTTCATTCAGGTCCATGAATAACTGGTACACGGGTGCCCCTAGGTCTTCTCCAAGTCTGTGGACACTGTTCTCCTAACTGAGCTCCCTTGTGTGGCCTCAGTGCAAGAGGATGTGCCTAGTAATGCAGTGACTTGATGTGTCAGGGTGGGTTGGAACTCAAGAGTGATCTCTCCCTTCTTAGAGAAAAGGAGGATGTGGAAGGGGCTGTATGTAAGGGGGACTTGGGGAAAGAGGTCTACCTGTATGTAAAGTGAATAAATAAAGAGAAAAAATAAAAAAATAAGAAACCAAACCATCCAGCAAACAAACACTTAAACATTAATACTGTGTTTAAGAAGGAAGTAACAAATTGTATAACACAAAACAATTCAAGGGAGGAATGATTTATTCTGGCTCAGCTTTTATGAGGCATGACCTATCATGGCATGCCAGACTGACAGGTGGAAAGCTCACAGATGTGGAAGGTTGCCTCACAGATGCAGTGGTGTGAGAGGGGACAAGAATCAATCACCAACTGGCTGTAACCCTCAAGCCTTTATACTCAGTGCCTTGCTTCTTCTAGCCATACAGAGTCTCCTACATAGCCTCCAAGTCAGAGCTCCATTCCAAGGGCCAAGGAGTCAAATCCACAAAGTGCTGGAGAGAATTTCACAACCAGAACAGAACAGATTTTCAGTTCAGGAAACAAAAAAGGACAGCATGCTCCTGGAAAGGAAGAGTCCCTGAGATCCACATGAGGGTGTTCCTAGGAAACTACAGATGGCATGCATCTGAGAAGGAAACAAGAGGGAGGAACCTGGATGAGCAACATCCTGAGAGAGCAGGAGAGCATGATAAGGAACTAGAAAAAGGACTTGCTTCTCTTGATAGAAAGTCCTACAGCAGAGCCCTAGGGAGGCCACCATTGTGTGAGCTGAGGCGTTGTGGCTACCCAAGAGGGAAGAATGCTTAAAACTCCTACAGAACAGATTCATGCAGAGGTCCAGCCTCATGTAAAAAACTGTGTTTACAATGGGCCAGTCCTAGCCTGATCCCTTTCAAGCGGCATAGGGCAGGAAGGTGAGAAAACTTAATTGGTCACTTTCATGTGTATGTGAACTATTTTCTTAAGAATTGAAATATATATCTCTTTATACATATGTGCTTGTTAATAATTGTACACAATGTACCTAGCATCTTTGACTCAATATTTGTACTGAAAACAGTAATAAATTACTTGACATTTGATTTTACATATTTTTTGGATTTTGGGTTAATTTTACAAAAGATGAATAAAGGATAGATCTTAAGAGAGCAAATCCATGTAGTTCCTATCTGCTGTTGTAAAAGCAATAGGGATGATGTTGGGAAGGTATTTAACATTTCTGTGTGACTTCACTTGCTGACTCACTAGGACTTTTAAGAGAGTTTTCCACAGCAATAAATGCTTCAACAGAATTAATGTGACAATCACCCATCATTCGGACAAGGATGCTCAATGAATACTTCTCACATGTGCTAAGTGTGCATTTTCATAATGTTCTGCTTCCTTAAGTATCTACACTAGCTTATAGCCATTTCTTCAGATTTTTAGCAAAGCAGAAGATGTGTATACAGAAAAACTCCTGCCATACTCTGTGTGGTAGGTCACAAGAAACTAGCAAAATACAAAGTAAGAGGCGTGAGGTGACAGGGACATAAGCACTGTCTTGTGACTCTCTAACTTTTACATGTTGAGCCCAACTGAAGAACGCCCTCTGCCTTGGCCTGTTTCCCATCCTCCTTTACATCTCTACAGCTCCTTGATATTTCTGGGGTAGAACCAGTTTTCTTGGCTTTTAAACCACAGATTATTGAGTAGATCTCCTTCCAAAATGTCCCTGGCAGTGTTCTAGGACTGGAGAGGCAGGCTGCGTAGTGTTCAGTGAGCCACCAAGCACTTTGCTGAGCTTCACAGACTGGGTGCTGTTCTAGGACACTCACAAGTGTATCCTAACTGGACACCAAACTCGCCCTAGATCCCTACCCACAGGAGGACCACGGGAGTCCTTACATGTTACTTCAAACACCTGTGCTACTCAGTCCTGAAACCATATTACCACACATCTTGATGGCTTTTCATACCTGTTGTCACCCTTGTGAAGTAGGCTGAGGGTAATAGCCTAAACTGGCCCCATGGCACTTCCACATCTGGGTCTTGAACTGTTCTCCACTCCAGGTGGTTTCCCAGCCTGTCCCTTTCACAGCCAGAGCCATTATTTCACAGATGCAATTGAGCCAGGCCACGGTGTCCTCAACATCCACCATACCATTGTGGAAACAGTACTAAGTCTGTCTTCATGCTGACTTAGCTGAGGTCTTGAAGCCACCCTGTGTGCACTTCTCTTTACAGCTAAGGTGAAATTAGGGCAGTGTCTTGTGTAGCTGGAGATCAGGTGTAACTCCAGCTTCCAGAGTCTGGATGACAGGGATAGAGCTCAGTTGTCCACAGAATGAGCTAACCCACTCTCTGTCCTGGTGGAGTAGGCACTGTTGTTCCCTAGGGACAATGAATATAGACAACAGAGCATCACTTCTCAGTGACAGCTGTACTTTTTGCAGTGTCAAAAGGCCTTCTCCCTCAGTTCTCTGAGCTGTGGCAGCCACCATGGTCACCCCCTTGATTCACTTCCAGTCAGTAAAATGTATACTTTCTGAGAGGAACTTCTATCCCCCTTGCTGAATGGAGGTTGCCAACTGAGTGTCACCAAGCCTGCAGGGTGCTGACCCTTTCCTATGCAGGTCCATCATGTCTCCAATGAGCCTCAAGAAAACGGCCCTTCATTAAGGCAAGACCTGGTTTTCACACTACTTGGTAAAAAACCTTATTCCAGTATGTCTCCCAGGCATCCTTGCCATGGCCTTGAGATTACTCAGCTTTCACTGGATTGCCTTGGAAACCAGAATGGTAGGTGGCTCTGCTACACTTTTCTCCTAGGATTGATCACACATAGCCCAGGCTGCCCTTGAAGTCCCTATGCAAGAGAGGATGGCATGGAACTCCTGTTCTTCCTGCCTCCACAGATCAAAAGCTGGGACCACAATCTAATCAGACCTACTGATAAATGCTGCTTCACAGAGAATTTGAATTATTGAGCCAAGCATGGCTATATCCCCTGTAGGCCAGAGGAAAAAGGGGGAGAGGCAGGGAATTCATATCATATTCTAGGTCAACCTGCTCTATGTTGTAAGGTTTAGATCAGCCAGAGATTCTATATCCCGAGCCTTTTTTTCAAAGGGAATGCTACCTACTATTCCAGTGTTTTCATTTTATACTGTAAATTGGCTATAGTCTTATATTCTGTTTAAGTGTTTTGTTGTATAATTTCATAATATATGTCTAACATATTGGAGTCATTTTTATGTCTCTTCCCTACCCAGCAGGCCCTCCTTATTCTTAATATTGTGTTTTGTGTGACCCACTGAATTCAGTAAATTCCTTGCAGGATCTTGGATGGAAGGTTATTTAATGGATGCTGGGGAACATATCTGTGGCTACCCAGCTGGAAAAAAGGCACACCCTCAACACTTTTGATCTAAGTGTTTCATTGAAATCGAACTACATTACTTTCCCCTCTCATTTCTCCCTCCAGCCCCTTCCTGTTGCCTTTCTCTAATCCCAAACTCTATATTGTAGTTGTTTTTCTTTGCTGTTGGTTGTTTTCAGAAGTACAAATGATAAGATGTTTATTCTAACACCAGAGGGAGATTGCATCTTTGGACTCATCAAATGGACAACTCGTACCTCTTCTTTACTCAGAAAGCATGATTATTGGTAGTGTTTTAAAATTATAATTTCAGGGAGATACTTAAAGAAACACCATCAGAGTCTAGCCATTTAACTGTTTAAATTTCTCTCTCTCTCCTCTCTCTCTCTCTCTCTCTCTCTGTGTGTGTGTGTGTGTGTATGTGTGTGTCTGTGTGTCTGTGTGTGCTGGAAATTAAACATGGAGCCACATGCATGCCTGGCAAGCATGCTGTCAGTGAACTATGTTTCCAGCCTTTAAATAACATGGAAGAAATTTAAGGCATTTTCTTTTTTGATTGACTTGTTTTGTGTTGCTTTCTTATATGAATATAAAAGTAAGAGCGTAAGTAACAACTTGGAACATCTATGGGAGCATTTGTAGAAGCTGGGCTCTGTCATTTTTGGACATAA
>NW_022196913.1:48143734-48149518 GCF_008632895.1 Mastomys coucha | reverse complement strand
TGTGAGATTTATAGAATTTACAGCTGGGGAGGAACTTTGATTACTCTTTTCCCTTGGTAGCTTACTTACGAATAAGCCCCTTCCAATACCATGAGAGCTCATCTTCAAGGAGAAGATTAATTCCAGTTTCAATCCTCAAAGTCTAAGATGTGTGGTGCCCTCAGCTCTAGGATTTTTCCTTCATGTTCTGGCACACAACCGAGGGCAATGGTAATAGCATAAATTGATTGGGGAAAAGTCTCTCAGCTCTCTCCTCTGACCAACAGCACAAAGTGAGGTTCCCCATTGAACTGTGATTTTAATTAGTCTGTGACTATTAGTGGAATCAATATCACCATATGTAGCATAACTCAATTTAAACTCCTATAAAAACATACACAGTAGATCTATTTTTCAGTAATAATATAAAACAATGTTTCCTTACGGCTGTTTCAACCATCGTTTATTTTGTGTATCTCTCCTTCCTACCTCTCCCTTGGTATTATACTTCCACCGTCCTCCCCAGTTAGAGCCTCTTGCTTTATCCCCATTTCTCTCTTCACAGCACCTTGAACTACTATCTCCCTCTAGAGTGCCCCTCTCCCCATGGTGCCTTCTAATTTCCTAGCTTCTGCCTTTGCTCCAGGTTATAGTGTCACATCTCAAGTTACAGAGCTGAGATCCAGAAATAAAGGAGAAATGTGGCACTCTTGGTCTGGATTACCACACACAGTACAATATGTTAGAAAACTTTTACCATAAAAATTTCAAGCGAGAGTTTTACCTTTTATAGAACTGCGGCACATTTTCAAGGCAGGAAGAACAAATGGTTTTTAAGTTGCATGCAGCCATCCATGAATTTAATTCCAACACATAGGGAAAAAAATGTTAAATGCCAGTTAGCAGAATTTATATATATATATAAAATTTACTGGAGATCTAAGTGTCCATTATCATATATTCTATATTTTTCAAAATAAAACTAATAAAAAACTAACGTGGCTGCTGGCTGGTCTGCTCCCCTGGAGACACCATATCCTGAACTAGCCCAGAAGATCTGCTGCACTCAGAGCAGTTGGTAAGAATCCTCTGGAAGTCCCACAGCTGCTGCTGGGAGCCCAGTGGACTCTGGACATATCACCACACAACACCTCCATTCCCTGCCCAATGAATACCCCTCCATTTCTATCTGGTTCTATTTGCTGGGGCAGTCTGCTAGCTAGTCTCCTCCCCTGGAGACACCATATCCTGAACTAGCCCAGAAGATCTGCTATACTAAGAGCATTTGGTAAGAATCCCACTCCACAGAAGTCCCACAGCTGCTGCTGGGAATCCAGTGGGCTCTGGAGCCATCAGCACCCAGCCCCACTACCACCTGCCGAACACCCCTCCCCTTCCACCTGGTCCTTTCTCCTGGGGCAGGCTGCTAGCTCCTTTGCTCCCCTGGAGACACCATATCCTGAAACAGGCCAGAAGATCCACTACACTCAGAGCATTTGGACAACAGACACTACCGACTGAGATATCCAAGGAGATCTGATGCACTCAGGGCATCTGGTATCCCAGGAGATCTGCTACACACAAGGCAACCAAGGAACTGATTGTCAGCATGTCTACTCATCTGAAAATGCCACAACTTAAAGAGATGCCAGGAACTCCTCCCTACACAGGGCAACTGGGCAACAGACACCAAAGTCTGAAGACTTCCTCGGGGCTCTGTGGCATGCAGAGCAGCTGGCCCAACACACTGAAAGTCTCCCTGGAATTCTGCTTCACACAGGGAAACAGAAACCACAGTCAATAGACACTGCTGGAGACCATCTTCACACAGGACAACAGCCTGACTGTTCCTCAAAAGACACAACACTCTGAAGGCCTTCCAGAAGATCTACTGCCGCCAGGGCAACAGATCAGCAACTTTCTTGACCCTCTGAAGAGTCCCCAGTTGGAAGGCCCCACAGGAGGTCTGCCAAAGCCAGAGCCACAAACCTACCAGGAGACCTGAAGCAACCCAGGGACAAAAGAGGCAGACTCCAGACAGAGTCACCCAGACCAGAAAACAACAGAGACAACCAGATGATGAGAGGCAAGCACAAAATCATAAGCAACAAAAGCCAATATACTTGGGCATCATCAGAACTCAGGTCTCTCATCAAAGCAAGCCCAGAATACACTAACACATCTGAAAATCAGAAAGCTTACCTAAAATCCTGTCTCATGGAGATAATAGAGTCCTTTAAGGAGGATATAAATAACTCACTGAAAGAAATACAGGAGAACACAGTCAAACAGGTGAAGGAATTGAATAAAGCAGTCCAAGACTTAAAAGTAGGAGAAGAAACAATAATGAAAACACAAATGGAGGCAATCCTGGAAATGGAAAACCTAGGAAACGCGTCAGGAATTACAGATATAAGTATCACCAACAGAATATAAGAGATAGAAGAGAGAATCTCGACTATAGAAGAGATTGACACAACTGTCAAAGAAAATTCAAAACATAAACAATTTCTAACCCAAAGCATCCAATAAATTCAGTACACAATGAAAGGAACAACTCTAAGAGTAGTCAGAATAGAGGAGAATGAAGATTGTCAGCACAAAGGACTTGAAAATATCTTCAATGGTATCATCGAAGAAAGCTTCCCCAACCTAAAGAAAGAGATGACCAGAAAGGTACAAGAAGCATACAGAACACCAAATACATGGGACCAGAAAAGAAAATCCTCTCATCACATAATAACTAAAACACTAAGCACACAGAACAAAGAAAGAATATTAAAAGATAACGGAAAATAGCCAAGTAACATACAAAGGTAGATCTCTCAGAATTATAACAGACTGATCAACAGAGACTATGAAAGCCAGAAGAGCCTGGTCAAAGGTCATGCAGACTCTAAGAGAACACAAATGCCAGTCCAGGATACCATACCAGCAAAACTCTCAATCAACATAGATGGAGAAAACAAAATATTCCAGGACAAAACCAAATTCCATCAGTATCTATCTACCACAAGCTCATAAAACCACCTACAAAAACAAACATTTCAGGAACCAACAGTCATCTGTCTTTAATATCTCTCAATATTAATTGACTCAACTCATCCATAAAAAGGCATAAGTAACAGACTGGGTATGCAAACAAGATCCAGCATTTTGCTTCATACAAGAAACAACACCTCAATAACAAACACAGACATCATCTCAGCATAAAAGGATAAAAAGAGGTCTTCCAAGCGAATGGTTCCATAAAACAAGCTGGAGGTGTCATCCTAATATCTAATAAAATAGACTTTCAACCACAAGTTATCAAGTGTGATGAGCAAGGACACTTCATGATTAAAGGGAAAATTCACCAAAAGAAAGTCTCAATTCTGAACATCTATGCCCCTAATGCAAGGGCAACCACATTCGTAAAAGAAACTTTACTAAAGCTCAAACCATACATTGAACCCCACATAAGAATAGTGGCAGACTTCAACACCCGACTCTCACCAATGGACAGGTCATTGAAACAGAAACTAAGCAGAGACACTGTGAAACTAAAAGAGGTTACGAACCAAATGGATTTAACAGATATCTACAGAGCATCTCAACCTAAAACAAAAGAATACAACTTCTCAGCACCTCATGCTAACTTCTTCAAAGTTGATCATAAAACTGGTCACAAAAACACCCTCAACAAATACAAAAAGATTGAAATAATTCCATACAGCCTGAAAGATCACCACGGTGTAAGACAGAACTCCCTCATACACGTGGGAACAGAACAACTCTCTACTCAATAACTTGGAAAGAAATAAAGAAAAAATTTATGACTTCCTCAAATTTAATGAAAATATTGACACATCATACCCACACTTATGGGACACAATGAAAGCAGTGCTAAGAGAAAATTTCATAGCACTAAGTGCTCAGGTAAAGAAACTGGAAAGATCTCTCACTAGCAACTTAACAGCACACTTGAGAGGTCAAAAACAAAAAGATCTGAACACACCCAACAGGAGTAGAAGGCAAGAATTATTCAAACTCAAGGCTGAAACCAACCAAATAGAAACAAAGAGAAAAATAAAAAGAATCAATAAGAACAAAAGCTGGTTCTTTGGGATAATCAACAAGATAGATAAACCCTAGACAAACTAAAGGGCCCAGAGGTAGTATCCAAATTAACAAAATCAGAAATGAAAAGGGAGACACAACAACAGAAATGGAGAAAATTTAAAAATAAATCTTCAGATCTATACTCAATAAGTCTATACTCAATAAGTCTATACTCAATAAGACTGAAAAAATCTAGATGAAATAGATGGTTTTCCAGACAGAAATCACATACCAAAATTAAATCAAGAGAAGGTAAATTAACTAATGAGTCCCATATCCCATAAGGAAATAGAAGGCTATTGAAAACCTCTCAATCAAAAAAAAAAAAAAAGAGCCCAAGCAGAATAGATGTAGTACAGAATTCTACCAGACCTTCAAATAAGGCCTGATATCAATAGTCCTCAAACTATTCCATAAAATAGAAACAGAAGGAATATTACCTAATTCATTTTATGAAGACATAATTACTCTGATACCTACACCACACAAGGACCCAATGAAAAAAGCAAACATCAGAACATTCTTGCTTATGAATATCAATGTAAATATACTCAATAAAATTTTTGTAAACCGAACCCAAGAACACATCAAAACCAACATTCACAATGATCAACTAGGTTTCATCCAAGGGATGCAAGGTTGGTACAATAGACAATAATCCAATAATGCAATCCACTATATAAACAAACTCAAAGAAAAAAGTTACATGATCATCTTCTTAAATGCAGAAAAAGCATTAAACAAAATACAACAGCCCTTCATGCTAAAAGTATTGGAGAGATCAAAAATTCAAGGTCCATACCTAAACATAATAAAAGCAATGTACAGAAAACCAGCAGCCAATATCAAATTAAGTCGAGAGATACTTGGAGAAATCCCACTAAAATCAGGGACTAAAAAGGATGCCACTCTCCCCATATCTAATCAATATAGTACACCAAGTGCTAATTAGAACAATAAGACAACGAATAGAGTTCAAGGCGATACAAATCGGCAGAGAAGAAATAAAAGTATCACTATTTGCAGATGATATGATAGTATACATAAGCAACCCCAAAAACTCAACCAGAGAACTTGACCAGCTGATAAGCAACTTCAGCAAAGTACCTGAATAAAATTAACTCAAATAAATCAGTAGTCTTCCTTTATACAAATGATAAACAGCCTGAGAAAGAAATTAGGGAAAAAACTCCCTTCACAATAGCCACAAATAATATAAAATATCCTGGGGTAACTTTAACCAAACAAGTGAAAGATCTGTCTGACAACAACTTCAAGTCTCTCAAGAAAGAAATCGAAGAAGACCTCAGAAAATGGAGAGGTCTCCCATGCTTATGGATTGGCAAAATTAACATAGTAAAAATGGCCATCCCCATCAAAATCCCAACACAGTTCTTTGAAGGCATGGAAAGAGCAATTCTCAAATTCATCTGGAAAGGAAAAAAAAAATCAAAAAAACCCAAAAAACAAAAAACAAAAAAACAAAAAAATAAAAGCAAAAGCAAAACAAAACAAAACAAAAACCAGCATAGTGAAAACAGAATTTCACAATAAAAGAATGGCTAGAAGAATCACCATCCCTGACCTCAAGCTTTTCTACACAGCAATACTGATAAAAACTGCATGGTATTGGTACAGAAACAGACATGTTGATCAATGGAATAGGATTGAAGACCCAGAAATAAAATCATACACTTATGGACA
>NW_022196913.1:48141425-48142969 GCF_008632895.1 Mastomys coucha | reverse complement strand
AGAAAACTGGAAATAGATCTACCTGAAGACCCAGCAATACCACTCTTGGGAATATACCCAAAAGATGCTCCACCATATCACAGGGGCAAGTGTTCCACTATGTTCTTAGTTGCCTTGTTTGTGACAGCCAGAAGCTGGAAACAACCCAGATGTCCCACGAAAGTAGAATGGAAAAAGAAACTGTGGTCCATTTACACAGTAGAGTACTACTCACCTATTAAGAATGAGGACATCCTGAGATTTGCAGGCAAATGGATGCAACTAGAAAATATCATCCTGAGTGAGGTAAGTCAGACATGCATGTCCGTAAAAGGACATGCATGGTATATACTCACTAATAAGTGGATATTAGCCAAAAAAAGTGTTGAATACCCAAGATACAGCCCAAAGAACTCAAAAAGGTCAACAAGCTGAAGGGCAAAAGTGAGGAAGCCTCAGTCCCACTTAAGAGGGAGAAGAAAGCAACCACAAGTGGGGAGAGAGATACTTTGAAGAAAAAAGGGATGGGAGGAGGCATAGGGGGAACATGATTGGATATTGGGAGGGAGAAAAGGACTGATATCCCTGAGGGCCAGCAGAAAGAGTGGAAACATGCAACCTTGGGAAGTAGGAGGTTGAGGGGACCCTCTAGAATGTACCAGAGACCTAGGATGTGAGAGACTCTCAGGATTCAAAGAGAAGGACCTTAGATGAAATGCCCTACATTGGAGATAGGGAACCTATAGGGCCCCCTCCAGCAGAAAGACAGGGCATCAAGTTAGGGATGGGGTTGCCATCCCAAGTCAAAACTCTGACCCATAATTATTCCTGTCTCAAAGAAATGCAGTGATGTAAATGAAGAGAAGCGTGCAGAAAAGAAGGTCCAGCAACAGGCCCAAAATGGGATCTAACTCAAGTGGAGGCCCTAAGACCTGACACTATTGTGGAAGCTATGGAGCCTGCAGAAAGGAAGGTCCAGCAACAGGCCCAAAGTGGGATCTAACTCAAGTGGAAGCCCCAAGACTTGACACTATTGTGGAAGCTATGGAGCCCTCAGAAAAAGGGACCTAACATGAGTGCCCTCTGAAAGACCAAACAAGCAGCTCAAAGAATCAGATGCAGATATTTGCACCAAACCAATGGACAGAAGCTACTTGATCTCTGTGGTTGTATTAGGGGAAAGCTGGAAGAAGCTGCGGAGGAGGGCAACCCTGTAGAAAGACCAGTAGTCTCAATTAACCTAGACCCTGGAAATTTTTCAGATACTGGGACACTAATCAAGTAGCACATACCAACTGATATGAGACCTCCAACACATATACAGCAAAGTATATGTTTGGGTCTGGGTTTAGTCAGTGAAGATGCACATCATGAATTTTGCAGGCAAATGGATGGAACTAGAAAATATAATCCTGTGTAACCCAGACCCAAAATGACATGCATGTTATGTACTCACTAATAAATGGATATTAGCCCAAGAGATCAGAATATCCATGTTACAATTTATAGACCCTAGGAAGCAAAACAAGAAGCAAGGCCCAATTATGCACGCCTGAAATCCACAT
>NW_022196913.1:48139012-48140034 GCF_008632895.1 Mastomys coucha | reverse complement strand
TCCTTGTTATATGTTGAAGGATATTTTGTATATGTCCAGTAGTGGTGTAGCTGGGCCTTCAGGTAGAAGTATTTCCAATTTTCCAAGGAACTGCCAGATTGATTTCCAAAGTGATTGCATAAGCTTGATCTCCTGATCTCTTTTCTGGGTTTTCCATCTCTAGGGTTTTCTCCCTCTGTGATTTCCTTATTGTTTCTATTGCCAGTTTTAGATCCTGGTTGGTTTTGGTCAATTCCTTCACCAGTTTGATTGTGTTTTCCTGTTTTTCTCTAAGGGATTTATATGTTTCTTCTTTAAGGACTTCTACTTGTTTACCTGTGTTCTCTTGTATTTCTTTAAGGGAGTTATTTATGTCCTATCCTTAAGGTCCTCTATCATCTTCATGAAATTGGATTTTAGGTCATAATATTGCTTTTCAGGTGTATTAGGGTATCCAGGGCTTGCTGTAGTGGAAGAACTGATGGTGCCAAGTGGCATTGGTTTCTGTTGATTATGTTCTTCCACTTACCTCTTGCCAACTGGTTATCTCTGGTGTTAACTGGCCTTGCTGTCTCTGACTGGAGTCTGTCTCTTCTGAGAGCCTGGTTATGATGGACCTCCTTGGGTCATGCTGTGTCTGGGTTGGGTGTAGGAGGGCTGGAGTACACAATATGTTTCTAGGTACAGTTGTGAACCAAAAGTGCAGAACAGCAGGCAGGACAGGGGTGGGGATCCCAGTTAAGCCAGATATTGGTACAGGGCGTTCTCACCTGGGAGCCTGGCTGTGTCAGAACTCCTGGGGTCACACTGTCTCTGGGTATGGGCAGGGTGGGAAGGCTGGAGCAGATGATCTGCTCTTCAGTGCAGTTGCAGACCAGAAGCTAATTATCCCTAACTTTAAATTAGGGTCTTTATTCTCATATGTTTTATTAATAGTTTTATCATTTAAATTACATATTTAAAGTTTACAATTCCACAATTTGACTGATCTATGAAAGATAATGAAAAATATCATTGAATTAAATCTGACAAAACCATAGAAA
>NW_022196913.1:48134614-48137222 GCF_008632895.1 Mastomys coucha | reverse complement strand
CCAGGGATGTTGATTGAAACATTAATGATGCCACAAAAAATGTAAATACAAAATGAGATTTCTATATGGCTTCAAAGAATGTACATTTATTTATGAAAATATTTATGGTTAATTTGTGTCATTTCTATAATCTCAGTGTTCTGGACTCAAATTCTCTTCCCTACAAAACTCAAAAAGTAACTCTTTCGCCTCCCTACACATATGTAGCATGATGGAAACACATAAAACATTTATATAAAGCCAAGATATCCTACCTCAAATGATAGAGTTATTCCTGTTATGCTCCTTAAATCTCCAGGTGAGGTTTCCTGTCTTCTCCCACTGACAACTTCCTTTACCATTCTTTTATATGTAAGTAGTTCCAGGTAATATTCTCCTTATAAGTCTTTCATGCACATACATTGTATGGCAAACCACCAGTAGGTTACAAGAACCTGTTGCAGAATGAATAGAAAAAAATACAAGTTATTTCAGTATATTAAAACAGTGTGCTTTTAAAAATATTCTTTAACCTGGGAGAAACGATCATAGGGAATAAGTGAAGTTTTTAAAATTTATTTTAAAGAAAGGGCTTCATCTTGCCCTTGCTCTCTTCAAAGTAGCTATGTGGCTACAGATGTCAGTCGACTCTAGTTCTTTTTGCCTCCACCGCCACCCACCCAGAGCTGGAATTACAGGCATATATCAGCATGCCCAGCTCCTAAAACACAATTATTTAATTATTTTACAACAGAGGATAGACTTATTACATAACAGAAGCACACATATAAATTTTTCACACCTTCAAATCATAGGGAACATGCTTTCTTCGTTTATTTTTTTTTATTTAAGAAACAGAAAACAACATGAAGATTGGTGGTCAGGAAACAGAGGAGCTGGCAGGAGTTTGTGGAGGGAATAGAACGTGAACAAAATATGCTATATGAAATTCTTTTATTGGTTGTTTTGATCTTTATTTTTATTTATTGATAGGGGAAAACTCCATCTAACTGTTGTCTATAAGAAACACATCATAGCTGAAAGATAGATACTACTGTAGTGTAAAATGTTGAAGACAGTACTCCATTCAAATAGTATTAAGATACAATCAAGAGTTGTTAGCATAATATGTGATAAAAATAGACTTCAACAAAACATTAACAAGAAGAGATAAAGAGAGAAAGAATACTTTCTGTAATCAAAGCACTGGCTGGATCAATAACATAAGCACAGTGAATTTAGTGGTTAAATTAGGGGTGGAAGTCAAACTATTGCTTTGGGAAAATGACATGACACTATACATAGGACTTATAACAATTTCTTGGAATAAATTCTACCAATAATAAACAAATTCAGAAATGTAGCAGGCTACAGAATAATGTTGCACAATTCAATAGCTTCTTTTCAACAGCAAATGTAGAATGACATCATGGATATATTCCCATTCACAGTAGCCTCGAAGAAAATGAAATATCTCAGAATAAGCCTAAACAGGTAGAAGGACATTTACAGTTAAGTGCTTACATTTCTGAAGAAATGGACAGAAAAGACATTTGGAAATGGAAAGACTTCTCATGGTTGTGAATTGAAAGAATTAATATTGTAAAAATTACCATTCTACCAAAAGTTATTTAAGTATTCAATGCAGCCTCCATCAAAATACTCATCTCCTTCTTTACAAAAAGAGAAAAGGGAAATCATATGGTACCAAAAATATTTGTGTAAAAAAGCACAGTGCTGGAGACATTGCTTTCCAGATTCCCAGATGAATTACCAAGCCATAGAAATGCAACTAATATGATTCTCCCACAAAAATAGACACGTGGAATAAATCTGAGAGTTGAACATAATATGTACATGTGACTGCAGCCTCTCAATATTTGACAAAGATATCAAAACCATAAGCTGGAGAAAAGAAAGCATTTTTAAGAAATGATGCTGGGAAAATGAGATGTCCACATGTAGAAGAATAAAATTAGCCCTGCATCTATGCCAATGCATAAAGGTTGACTCTAAATGGCTCAAAGACTTAAATGTTAAGTCTGAAACACATACAGTTTCTTACAGGATATAGGTTTAGGAGAAGGCTTTCTTCATAGGACTCCATTGTGTAAGGTGGTTTGAAAGAATCTTGAAAGCCAGGGGAATGGGGGGGGGCTTGTTTCAAGATGCTATCTTATAGCTAAAAAGGAGTTAAGTTGCACTCTCTAAGTCCAGAGACCATCACAGAAGAGAAAGAAAGAATGTAAGACGAGAAAGAGAAGGAGATCTGTTTACTGCCATCTTCTGGTCACTTCAGTCATTATAGTCAAGGATGAATAGGTACAAGACTGGCACAGTCAATGAATGATCCCAGACAAGGAAGTAGCTTATCCCTTCCCTTGTGAACTATTGGTCACGAATGGATGATGGGAGAGAAGGAGTCATTGTCTTCAGCTGTATATCCAGGGGTGAGTCCACCAGGCTGCCAACCTATGGCCATAATTAAACTCAGTGTGTCACAAAACAAAACAAGAAAATGAGAATATAAGAAATTAATTAGTAGGAAGTAGTGTGGATTGACAATAGGTAGGAGGGAGACAACAGAGAATAGAAGGGTTAACAGTAATAAGAAACAACTATATACATT
>NW_022196913.1:48129017-48132880 GCF_008632895.1 Mastomys coucha | reverse complement strand
AGAAAAATTTCCAAGCACATGGTCTGAGAAACAAGCTGGAGTATTCATTCTAATATCCAATAAAATAGACTCTCAACTAAAAGTTATCAAAAAGAATGGATAAGGACATTACATATTCATCAAAGGAAAACATCCACCAAGAGAATTCTCAAAGCTGAACATCTGTGCCCCCAAATTAAGGGCACCCTCATTTGTAAAATAACCATTCCTGAAGCTTAAAGCACATATTGAACCTCACACAATAGTAGTAGGATACTTCAATACCCCACTCTCAGCAATGAACAGATCATGGTAATGAACTAAACAGACACAGTGACACTAAAAGACATTGCGAACTAAATGTATTTAACAGATATCTATAGAGCATTTCACCCTAAAACAAAGGAATAGACATTCTTCTAGGCACCTTATATATGTTCTCCAGAATTGACAATATAATTGGACACAAAACAAGACTCAACACATACAAGAACATTGAATTAATCCCATGTAATCTATCTGGCCACCACAGACTAAGGCTAGTCTTCAATAACAACAAAAACAAAAGAACGCCCACATACACATGGATCCTGAAAAACTATCTACACAATGATAACTTGATCAGGGAATAAATAAGGGAAGAAATTAAACACATTTTAGAATTTAATGAAAATGAAGGCACAACATACTGAAAATTTGGGATACAATGAAAGCATTTCTAAGAGGAAAACTGATAGCTCTGTGTATATCCATAAAGAAAATGGAGAGATCTTATACTAGCAGCTTAACAGCACATCTGAAAGCTCTAGAACAAAAAGAACACACACACAAGAAAAGTAGACTGCAGAAAATGATCGAACTCAGTACTGAAATCAACCAAGTAGAAACAAAGAGAACTATACAAAGAATCAACCAAACTAGAAGTTGGTTCTTTGAGGAAATCAACAAGATAGATAAACTCTCATCCATATTAAGTAAAGGGCACAGAGACATTGTCCAAGTTAAAAAGTCAGAAATGAAAGGGGAGACATAAGAACAGAAACTGAAGAAATGCAAAAAATAAACAGATCCTACTACAAAAGTTTGTAACCAACAAAACTGGAAAATCTAGATAAAATGGATGATTTTCTAGACAGATACAAGGTACCAAAGTTAAATCAGGATAACATAAACCATCTAAACTGTCCCACAACCCCTAAGGAAATAGACACACTCATTAATAGTCTCCTAACCAAAAACAGCACATGGACCAGATGGGTTTAGTGCAAAATTCTTTCTGACTTTCAATGAAGATCTACTACCAATACTCTTTAAACTACTCCACAAAACAGAAACAGAAGAAACACTATTCAATTCTTTGTATGAGTCCACAGCTATGCTGATACATAAACACAAACAAAGAGAACTTGAGATCAATTTTCCCCATGAATATTGATGCAAAAACACTCAATAAAATTCTTGCAAACTGAATCGAAGAACATATTAAAACAATCATTCACTATGAGGAGGCAGGGTTCATCCTAGGGATGCAGAGATGGTGCAATATAAAGAAATCCATTAACATAAGCAACTACATAAACAAACTCAAAGGGAAAAATACATATGATCATCATATTAGATGCTGAAAAGCCTTTGACAAAATACAATATGCTTTCATTTTAAAAGTATTGGAGAGATCAGGAATTCAAGGTCCATACCTGAACTTAATAAAAGTAATGTAGAGCAAAACATTAGCCCACATCAAACTAAATTGAAGCAATCCCACTAAAATCAGGAATAAGACAAGCCTGCCCACTCTTCCTCCTATCTGTTCAATATAGTACTTTAAATCTAGCCAGAGCAATTCAAAAACAAAAGGACATCATAGGGATACCAATTTGAAAGGAAGAAGTCAAGATATCACTCTTTGCAGATGAAATAATAGTGTACATAAGCGACCGCAAAATTCTACCAGAGAGCTCCTACAGCTTATAAACAACTTCAGCAATGTGGCTGGATATAAAATTAACTCTAACAAACCTGCAGGTAGCTTTCCTCTGCTCAAAGGATAAATGGGCTGAGAACAAAATTAGAGAAACAACACCCGTCACAATAGTCACATATGAAATAAAATATTTTGACCGAGCAGTGGTGGCACATTCCTTTAATCCCAGCACTTGGGAGGAAGAAGCAGGAGGATTTCTGAGTTCAAGGCCAGCCTGGTCTACAGAGTGAGTTCCACGATAGCCAGGGCTACAAAGAGAAACCCCATCCGAAAAAAACAAAATCAAAAAACAACAACAACAAAAAAAACCCAAAAACAAAACAAAACAAAACAAAACAAAAAGCAAAACAACAAAAAACAAAAAAAAGAAAGAACGAAAAGAAAAGAAATAAAATATTTTGATGTGACACTAACCATGAAAGTAAAAATCGGTATGACAAGAACTTCAAGTCTCTGAAGAAAGAAATCAAAGAAGGACTCTGAAAATGGAAAAATCTCCCATGCTTATGGATCAGTAGGATTTCCATAATAAAAATGGCCTTTATACTAAAAGCAATCTACAGATTCAATGAAATCTCCATCAAAACCCCAAGACAACTCTTCCAGAGATACAAAGAGCAATTCTCAAATTCATCTGGAATAACAAATATGGCAGGATAATAAAAGCAATTCTCAGCACTAAAAGAACTTCTGGGGGAATCACCATCCCTGAACTCAAATTATACTACAAAGGAATAGTGAGTAAAAAACAAAACACATGGTATTGGTACAGAATCAGGCAGGTAGATAAATGGCATAGAATTGAAGACCCAGAGTAAACCCACACACCTCTCATCACTTGATCTTTCACAAAGAAGCCAAAACCATACAGTGGGAAAAAGAGCATGTTCAACAAATGATCCTGCTTCAACTGGCAGTCAGCATGTAGAAGAATGCAAACTGATCCATATTCATGTCCTTGTACGAAGATCAAGTCCAAGTGGATCACATTTTACCACATTGCTGAATCTAATAAAAGAGAAATAAGGAAACAGACTCAAACACATTGATGCAGGGGGAAATTTCCTGAACACAAAAACAGTGGCTCATGCTCTAAGATCAATAATCAACAAGTGGGACCTCATAAAATTGGAAAGTTTCTGTAAAGCAAAGGACACTGTCAATAGGACAAAAGGCCAACTCAAAGACTGAGAAAAGATCTTTAGCAACCCTTCATCGGATAGAGGGCTAATATCAAAATATACAAAGAACTCAAGAAGTTAGACTACAGAGAACCAATTAATCCTATTAAAAATGGGGTACAGAGCTAAACAAAGGATTCTCAACTGAAGAATTTCAAATGACTGAGAAGCACTTTTAAAAAGGCTCAACATCCTTAGGCATTAGAGAAATGCAAATCAAAACAACCCTGAGATTCCACCTCACACCAGTCAGAATGGCTAAGATCAAAACTCAGGTGACATCAAATGTGGAGAAAGAGGGACTTCCACTCCTCCACTGATGGTGTCACTGCAAGCTGCTAAAACCACTTTGGAAATCAATCTGGTAGTTCCTCAGAAAAACTGGAAATAGTTCTACCTGAAGACCAAGATATATCACTACTGGGCATATACCCAAAATATGCTCCAGCATATAACAAGGACTCATGTGCTTCTGTGTTTATAGCGGCCTTTTTTATAATAGCCAGAAGCTGGAAAAATCCAGATGTCCCTCCACAGGACAATGGATACAGAAAATTTGGTACACTTACACAATGGAGTACTATTCAGCTATTAAAAACAATGACTACTTGAAATTAGCAGGCAAATGGATGGAACTAGAAAATATCATCTTGAGTGAGGTAACCCAGACACAAAAGAGCACACATGGTATGTACTCACTGATAAGTGGATGTTAGCCC
>NW_022196913.1:48121175-48129006 GCF_008632895.1 Mastomys coucha | reverse complement strand
GTTCTCTGTGGGCTGAGAATGAAGTCACTTACTCAAGTCAAATAGCTTTGACCATAGCAGGAAGTCTGCATCCAAAAATCTAGCCTACAATTCACTTCTTGGTGCAGCAGAACTATCAACTCGCAGCTTAGCTACAATGGAGGTAAAAATCCTTTGGTGATGTGAGGGTCATTGAAATACAGCCTTATTACAATGAAACCCAATGTCTAAAAATTGTTCTTATTTTGGGCTTGTACCACAGTAAGAGCCAAGATTTGAAACTCTACTAAATACAAAACAAACAAAAAGACTTTATATATTTATGTTCATTTAAGAAAATACTAGTAGTGATGTATTATTTTTAAGTATACAGCTAATATGTTTGGAGTTATTTAAAATTTATATTGAGAAAAATGTATTTTCACTATTGCTGTAGACAAGCATCTACATAAGACTGTTAAATTGATTGTTGTTTTATATCAAACAACTTTTATAGTACTTATTGTTATAATATTTTATAAATTTTAAGGAATATGACAAAAAAGATATTGTAGTTATTGAAGGGAGGTATAAAGGAGGAGTGGTAGTACAAAAGGGGTACAAGAATGTAATTCAACTCTATTTAATTAAAATATGTTTTTAAATGTTAAAAAAAATTATAGAAGAAAACTTCCCTAACCTAAAAGAAGAGATGCCCATAAACATACAAGAAGCTTACAGAACTCCAAATAGATAGGACCAGAAAAGAAATTCCTCCCAGCACATAATAGTGAAAACACCAAATGCACAAAACAAAGAAAGAATATTAAAAGATGTAAAGAAAAAGGGTCAAGTAATATATAAAAGCAGACCTATCAGAATTATGCCAGACTTCTCACCAGAGAGTGTAAAAGCCAGAAGATCCTGGACAAATGTCATACAGGCCCTAAGAGAACACAAATGCCAGCCTAGGCTACTATACCCAGCAAAACTCTCAATTACCATAGATGGAGAAACCAAGATATTCCATGACAAAACAAAATTTACACAATATATTTCCACAAATTCAGCCATACAAAGGATAATAGATGGAAAACAACAACATAAGGAGCAAAACTACACTCTAGAAGCAAGAAAGTAATCTTTCAACAAACCCAAAAGACGATAGCCACACAAACATAAAAAAAAAAATCAAAAATAACAGGAAGCAACAATAACTATTCCTTAATATCTCTTAACATCAATGGACTCAATTCCCCCAAAAAAGCCAGTCTAACTGACTGGATACTGGATAAATAAACAGAAGCTAGCATTTGGCTGCATACAGAAAATGCACCTCATTGTCAAAGACAGACACTACCAGACTAAAGGGCTGAAAAACAATTTTCCAAGCAAACAGTCCCAAGAAACAGGCAGGAGTAGCCATTCTAATATCAAATAAAATCAATTTTCAACCAAAAGTTAGCAAATAGGATAAGGAAAGACACTTTGTATTTATCAAAGGAAAAATCTACTAAGAGAATATCTCAATTCTGAACATCTATGCTCCAAATGCCAGGGCACCCACATTCATAAAAAGCTTTACTAAAGCTCAAAGTACACATTCCACCTCACACAATAATAGTAGGAGACTTCAACGCCCTAGTCTTATCAATGGACAGATCATGGAAACACAAACTAAACAAAGACACAGTGAAACTAACAAGTTATGGGCAAAATGGATTTAACAGATATCTACAGAACATTTCATCCTAAAACAAAAGAATATACCTTCTTTTCAGAACTTCATAGTATCTTCTCCAAAATTACCCATATAAGCCATTACAAACCAGACCTCAACAGATATAAGAAGATTGAAATAATTTCATGCATCCTATCAGATCACCACGGACTAAGGCTGGTCTTCAATAGCAACAAAAACAACAGAAAGCCCACATACACATGGAAGCTGAACAACACCCTACTCATTGATAACTTGGTCAAGAAAGAAATAAAGAAATTAAAGACTTTTTAGAATTTAATGAAAATGAAACCACAACATACCTAAAATTATGGACACAAGGAAAGTAGTGCTAAGAGGAAAACTCATAGCTCTGAGTGCCTCCAAAAAAAAAAAAAAAAAAAAAAAAAAAAAAAAAAAAAAACTGGAGAGAACATACTCTAGCAGCTTAACAGAACACCTGAAAGCTCTAGAATAAAAAGGAGCAAATATACCCAAGAGGAGTAGAGACCAGGAACTAATCAAACTCATGGCTGAAGTCAACCAAACAGAAACAAAAAGAACTATACAAAGAATCAACCAAACCAGGAGCTGGTTCTTGGAGAAAATCAACAAGATAGATAAACCCTTAGCCAGATTAACCAGATGACACAGAGACAGTATCCAAATTAATAAAATCAGAAATGAAAAGGGAGATATAACAAGAGAAACTGAAGAAATTAAAAAAAAATGAGATCCTACTACAAAAGGCTATACTCAACAAAACTGGAAAACCTGGATGAAATGGACAATTTTCTAGACAGATACCAAATACCAAAGATAACTCAGGATCAGATAAACCATCTAAACAATCTCATAACCCCTAAAGAAATAGAAGCAGTCATTAAAAGTCTCCCAAACAAAAATAGCCCAGGACCAGATGGGTTTAGTGCAGAATTATATCAGACCTTCAAAAAAGACCTAATACCAATACTCTTCAAACTATTCTACAAAATAGAAACAAAAGGAACACTACCCAATTTGTTCTATGAAGCCACAATTACGTTGATACCAAAACTACACAAAGTCCCAACAAAGAAAGTGAATTTCAGACCAATTTCCCTTATGAATACTGATACAAAAATACTTAATAAAATTCCCACAAACTGAATCCAAGAGAACATTAAAACAATCATTCACCATAATCAAGTAGGCTTCATCCTAGGAATGCAGGGATGATTCAATATACAGAAATCCATCAATGTAATCCACTTCATAACCAAACTCAAAGGAAAAAAACACATAGTCATGTCATTAGGTGCTGAGAAATCATTTGACAAAATTCAACATCCCTTCATGTTAAAAGCCTTGGAAAGATCAGGAATTCAAGGCCCATACTTAAACATAGTAAAAGCAATAAACAGCAAACCAGTAGCCAACATCAAAATAAATGGACAGAAACTTGAAGCACTCTCACTAAAATCAGGGACTAGACAAGGCTGCCCACTCTTTTCCTATCTATATTAAATGTAGTACTTGAAGTTCTAACTAGAGCAATTAGACAACAAAAAGGGATCAAAGGGATACAAATTGAAAAGGAAGAAGTCAAAATATCACTATTTGCAGATGATATTATAGTATACTTAAGTGACCCCCAAAATTCCACCACAGAACTACTAAACCTGATAAACAACTACAGTAAAGTAGCCGGATATAAAATTAACTCAAACAAACCAGTAGCCTTCCTCTACTCAAGAGATAAACAGGCTGAGAAAGAAATTATGGAAATGACACCCTTCACAATAGTCACAAACAATATAAAATATCTATCAATCTATCATCAATTATTTACATATACATCTATCCATCTATCAATCAATCATCTTAGTTATGGTTTCTACTACTGTCCCAAAATGTAATTACCAAAAAATAGTTGGGGAGAAAAAAATTTATTTATATTATACTTCCACAGCACTGTTCATCATTGAAAAGAGTCAAGACAGGAGACATGTAGGGCAGGATCCTAGAAGTGGGAGCTAAAGAAAAAGCCACTTACTGGAATCTTCTGATGGCTTGCTTAGCTTGCTCTCTTATAAAACCCATGACTATTATTACTCCAGAGATGAAACCAGCCAAATTTCCCAGTCCCTCATCTAAGTAAAACAACACCTCACATACAAATTTTTTTTTAAGATTTATTTATTTATTTTTTATGTGGATGAGTACATTGTAGCTGTACAGATGGCCATGAGCCATCAAGTGGCTGCTGGGAATTGAACTCAGGACCTCTGCTCGCTCTGGCCTGCTTGCTCCAGCCCCATGTAATATGCTGTAGCTGTCTTCAGATGCACCAGAAGAGGGTGTCAGATCTCATTACGGGTGGTTGCTGGGATCCGAACTCAGGACCTTCAGAAGAGCAGTCAGTGCTCTTACCCGCTGAGCCATCTTGCCAGCCCTCACATACAGATTTTATGGAGACATTTTTCTCAATAAAGATTTACTTCTCCAGAAAACTCTAGTTTGTGTGTCAATTTGGTAGAAGAATTGCCAGCCCGCATCTATTATCTGTTACTATTAATTCTTTTACTTTTCCACACAATATACATTAATTTAAAAAACAATAAATGCCCGGCAGTTGTGGCACACGCCTTTAATCCCACACTTGGGAGGCAGAGGCAGGTGGATTTCTGAGTTTGAGGCCAGCCTGGTCTACAGAGTGAGTTCCAGGATAGCCAGGGCTATACAGAGAAACCCCCCTATCCCATCCCCCCACTTCTATGAGGGTGCTCCCAAACCCGCCCACCCACTCCCATCTTCCCTTCCTGGCATTTCCCTACACTGGGGCATATAATACCCTCAGGCCAAAGGATCTCCCCTCCTACTGATGTCCAACAAGGCCATTCTCTGCCACATATTCAGCCAGCGCCATGGATCCCTCCATGTGAATTCTTTGCTTGGTGGTCCAATCCCCTGGAGCTCTAGGGGTCTGGCAGATTGACACTATTGCTTCTTCCATGGGGCTGCAAACCCCCTCAACTCCTTCAGTCCCTTATCCAATTCCTCTATTGGGGACCCCATGCTCAGTCCCATGGTGGGCTGTGAGCATTCACCTCTGAATTTGTCAGGTTCTGGCAGAGCCTCTCAGGAGGCAGCCATATCAGGCTTCCACCAGCAAGCACTTCCTGGCATCCACAATAGAGTCCTGGTTTGGTGGCTGTATATGAGATGGATCCCCAGGTGGAGCAGTCTCTGGATGGCATTTCCTTTAGTTTCTATTCCACACTTTGTCTCCATATTTCCTCCTGTGAGTATTTTGTTGACCCTTCTAAGAAGCACTGAAGCATCCACATTTTGGTCTTCCTTCTTCTTGAGCTTCATATGGTCTGTAAACTGAATCTTGGATATTCCTAAATTTGGGCTAATATTCACTTATCAGAGAGTATATACCATATGTGTTCTTTTGTGACTGAGTTACCTCACTCAGGATGATATTTTCAAGTTCCATCCACTTGCCTGTGAATTTCATGAAGTTATTGTTTTTAATAGATGAGCAGTATTCCATTTTCGGTATCCATTCCTCTGTTGAGGGACATCTGGGTTGTTTCCAGGTTCTGGCTATCATAAATATGATTGTTGTGAACAAAGTGAAGCATGTGTCCTTATTACATGTTGGAGCATCTTCTGGGCATATGCTCAGGAGTGGTATAGCTGGGTCCTCAGGTAGTACTATGTCCAATTCTCTGAGGAACCTCCAGACTAATTTCCAAAGGGGTTGTACCAGTTTGCAATCCCACAAGCAGTGGAGGAGTGTTCCTCTTTCTCCACATCCTCACCAGCATCTGCTGTCACCTGGGTTTTTGATCTTAGCCATTCTGACTGGTGTGAGGCGGAATCTCAGGGTTGTTTGGATTTGCATTTCCCTGATGACTAAGGATGTTGAACATTTCTTTAGGTGCTTCTCAGCCATTTGATTTTCCTCAGTTGATAATTCTATGTTTAGCTCTGTTTCCCACCTTTTAATAGGGTTATTTGGTCCTCTGATTCTAACTTCTTGAGTTCTTTGCATATATTGTATATTAGCCCTCTCAGATATGAGACTGGTAAAGATCTTTTCCCAATCTACTGGTTGCCATTTTGTCCTATTGACAGTGTCCTTTGCCTTAAAGAAGCTTTGCAATTTTATGAGGTCCCATTTAACAATTGTTGATTTTAGAGCACAAGCCATTGGTGTTCTGTTCAGGAATTTTTCTCATGTGCCCATATGTTCGAGGCTCTTCCCCACTTTCTCCTCTATAAGTTTCAGTGTACTTGGTTGTATGTAGAGGTCCTTGATCCATGTGTACTTGAGCTTTGTACAAGGATATAAGTATGGGTCGATTTGCATTCTTCTACATGTTGACCACCAGTTGAACCAGCACCATTTGTTAAAAATGCTGTCTTTTTTCCACTGGATGGTTTTACCTCCTTTGTAAAAGATCAAGTGTGTGGGTTCATTTCTGGATCTTCAATTCAATACCATTGATTTTCCTGCCTGTCTCTGTACCAATACCATGCAGTTTTTATCAATACTGCTCTGTAATATAGCTTGAATAGTTTTTGCTATCCTGGGTTTTGTGGTATTCCAAATGAATTTGCAAATTGTTCTTTCTAACTCTGTGAAAAATTGATTTGGTATTTTGATGGGAATTGCATTGAATCTGTAGATTGCTTTCTGCAAGATGGACATTTTTACTATATTAATCCTGCCAATCCATGAGCATGCGAGATCTTTCCATCTTCTGAGGTCTTCTTTGAGTTCTTTCTTCAGAGACTTAAAGTTTTTATCATATAGATCATTCATTTGCTTGGTTAGAGTAACACCAAGGTATGTAATATTATTTGTGGCTATTGTGAAGAGTGTCATTTCCCTAATTTCTTTCTCAGCCTGTTTATCCTTTGAGTAGAGGAAGGCTACTGATTTGTTTGAGTTAATTTTATATCCAGCCACTTTGCTGAAGTTATCATGTTTAGGAGTTCTCTGTTGAATTTTTGGGGTCACTTAAATATACTATCATATCATCTGCAAGTAGTGATATTTTGACCACCTTTTAAATTTATATCCCTTTGACGTTCTTTTTGTTGTTGAATTGCCTTAACTAGAACTTCAAGTACTATTTTGAATAGATAGGGAGAGAGTGGGCAGCCTTGTCTGTCTAGTCCCTGATTTTAGTGGGATTGCTTCATGTTTCCACCCAGTTTGATGTTGGCTACTGGTTTGCTGTATATTGCTTTTACTATGTTTTGGTATGGGTCTTGAATTCCTGATCTTTCAAGAACTTTTAACATGAAGGGATGTTGAATTTTGTCAAATACTTTTTCAGCATCTAATGCACACATCATACCCCACACAATAATAGTGGGAGACTTTAATACCCCACTCTCTGCAATGGACAGATCATGGACACAGAAACTAAACAGAGACACAGTGAAACTCACAGAAGTTATGAACCAAATGGATTTAACAGATATTTATAGAACATTTTATCCTAAAGCAAAAGAATGTACTTTCTTCTCAGCACCTCATGGTCTCCAAAATTGACCATATAATTGGCCAAAAAACAAGCCTCAGCAGATACAAGATGATTGAAATAATCCCATGCACCCTATCGGATCACCACGGACTAAGGCTGGTCTTAAATTCCAACAAAAACAACGAAAAACACACATACGCGTGGAAACTGAACAATGCTCTACTCAATGATAAATTGGTCAAGGAAGAAATAAATAAAAAAGTTAAAGACTTTTTAGAATTTAATGAAAATGAAGACACATCATACCAAAACTTATGGGACACAATGAAAGCAGTGGTAATAGGAAAACTCATAGCTCTACGTGCCTCCAAAAGGAAACTGAAGAGAGCTTACACTAGCAGCTTGACAGCATATCTGAAATCTCTAAAACAAAAAAAAGCAAATACACCCAAGAGAAGTAGACAGCAGGAAATAATCAAACTCAGGGCTGAAATCAACCAAGTGGTGCTACGTACACTCGTCTACTCCAGTCACACCCAAAATATCGGGGATAAAATCCTGATTAAAGGATAAGAGGCAATAAGAATCCGAAAGGATTCTGTGCCTCCTGGATTTCAGACTAGTCGCTGGTATCCCCTAACTCAGATGTGTTCCAGATTAGTCT
>NW_022196913.1:48102449-48121003 GCF_008632895.1 Mastomys coucha | reverse complement strand
TTAAGATTGGGCATTGTCTCCTGGCCGACACAATGTTTCCAACTATCCTAGTTTAATACCAAGCTGTCTGTATCTTGCAATTGCTCTCAAAGTAAGGGTTTCTTCCACTCAAGGACATTAGCTAAAAGTGTGAGGTCAGAACTCCCCTGTGCTAGAACCAGAGAATTAGCAGGAAATGCTAGATTAAAATCTCCTGGTCATTGCTTCCAGTAGAACCAGAAAATTATCAGGAAATGCTAGATTGAAATCTCCTGGTCATTGCTTCCAGCAGAACCAGAGAATTAGCCTAGAAATATCAAAATACCTCAACAGGGAGAGTTCCACTCCTCTTCCTCCTGTTTCACACCTAGCTACCAGACCCTACTGACCTTGATGTGCGGTCACCTGCCTACGTGACTCTTGACATCAGCCCTGCTTGCTGTATGCTACTTAAGCCTGCTTGTCACTTTGTATAAGGACTTGGACTTGGACAAGGAGAAGGTCAAGGAGAAGGACTGGGAGAAGAAGAAGGACTTGGACTCGCAGAAGGACTAAGACTAGAACTTAGATGGGCTAGGACTCAGATTCATACAATCTGCAGTCCCCCGGACCCAGAGCGCTTGGGCCCGGGGGATGCAGCACCAGTTCAGAGAAGATAGCTGCTGCTTTAGGCCCAGTATGTTTCAGATAGCCTCAGAGGTACCTCAACTGTTGAGCTGCCAGATTTACCATCTTTCTTTTGCAATGACTGTAAAAGTCTGATGCCATTTCTAAGAAATACATTTAGATCTTGTACTTCATGTGTCGTCTCTGCCTGACTAGGACCCCCGTTTCTCCTGCGGGTTAAGGGAGGCCCAGATCGGCCGGCCCATGGCAAAGTGGAAACAAAAAGAACTATACAAAGAATCAACCAAACCAGGAGCTGGTTCTTGGAGAAAATCAACAAGATAGATAAACCCTTAGTCAGAAGGCACACAGACAGTATCCAAATTAATAATATCAGAAATGAAAAGGGAGACATAACAACAGAAACAGTGGAAATTAAAAAAAAATCATCAGACCCTACCACAAAGTTTATACTCAACTAAACTGGAAAATCTGGATGAAATGGACGTACAAGGTGCCAAAGTTAAAACAGGATCAGATAAATCATCTAAACAGTCCCATAACCCATAAAGAAATAGAAGCAGTCATTAATAGTCTCTCAACCAAAAAAAGGCCAGGAGCAGATGGGTTCAGAGGAGAATGCTATCAGACCTTTAAAGAAAACCTAATACCAATACTCTTCAAACTATTCCACAAAATAGAAACAGAAAGTACACTACCCAATTCATTCTATGAAGCCACAATTACACTTATACCTAAACCACACAAAGACCAAAGGAAGAAAGAGAATTTCAGACCAATCTCCCTTATGAACATTGATGCAAAAATACTCAATAAATTTCTTGCCAACCGAATCCAAGAACACATTAAAATGACCATTCACCATGATCAAGTAGGCTTCATCTCAGGGATGTAGGGATGGTTCAATATACAGAAATCCATCAATGTAATCCACTATATAAACAAACACAAAGAAAAAGCATACTATATGTCTTTTGCAGACACTGAATAATACCAGATGAATAATTGTCTGATCTTGTCACAGGATCAGCAGTTTCCAGCTGCATATGATACATTAGCTTTCAAATTTTCTTCATTAGAAACAACTAAGAATAATTGACTCAACTACGTGGATCTTAAGTAAAGCTGGTTCTTTGAGAGAGTCAAGAAGATATAAGAGAGTCAACAAACCACTAGCCAAACTAAATAAAGGACCCACAGGTAGTATTCAAATTAACAAAATCAGAAATGAAGAGGGAAACATAACAACAGAAATGGAAGAAATTAAAAAAGTCATCAGATCCTACTCTCAAAGCCTACCTCAACAAAACTGGAAAATCTAGAAGAAATGGATGGTTTTCTAGACAGATATCACATACCAAAGTTAAGTCAAGAGTAGGTAAACTATCTAAACAGGCCCATATCGCACAAGGAAATAGAAGAAATCATTAAAACCTCCCAACCAAAACCAGCCCAGGGCTAGATGTTTTTAGTGCAGAATTCTACCAGACCTTCAAAGAAGACCTGATATCAATATTCCTTGAACTATTCCATAAAATAGAAACAGAAGAAACACTGCCTAACTCATTCCACGAAGGCACAATTGCTCTGATATCTAAACCACACAAGGACCCAACCAAAAAAGAGACCTTCAGACCAATCTCACTTATGAATATCGATGCAAAAATACTCAATAGAATTCTTGCAAACGGAATACAACAACACATCAAAAACCATCATTCATCATGATCAAGTCAGCTTCATGCCAGGGATGCAAGGTTGGTGCAATATACAAAAATCCATTAACATAATCCACTATATAAGCAAACTCAAAGAAAAAAAGCACATGATCATCTCCTTAGATGTAGAAAAAGCATTTGACAAAATACAACACCCCTTCCTCTTAAAAGTATTGGAGAGATCAGGAATTTAAGACCCTGATAATAAAATAATAAAAGCAAACCAAGAGCCAATACCAAATTAAATGGAGAGATACTTGAAGCAATCCCACTAAAATCTGGGATAAGGATGTCCACTCTCTCCATATCTATTCAATATAGTACTCGAAGTGCTAGCTAGAACAGTAAGACAACAAAAAGAGATCAAGGGGAAACAAATTGGCAAAGACCAAATAAAGGTACCACTATTTGCAGATGATATGATAGTATACATAAGCAACCCCCAAAACTCTACCAGAGAACTTCTCCCGCTGATAAACAACTTCAGCAAAATGGCCAGCTATAAAATTAACTCAAATAAATCAGTAGCCTTCCTTTATCCAATTGATAAACAGGCTGAGAAAGAAATTGGGGAAACAATTCCATTCACAATAGCCACAAATAATATAAAATATCTTGGGGTAGCTCTAATCAAACAAGTGAAAGACCTATATGACAATAACTTAAGTCTCTCAAGAAAGAAATCAAAGAAGATCTCAGAAAATGGAGAGATCTCTCATGGTCATGGATTGGCAGAATCAATATAATAAAAATGGCCATCCTATCCTTTGACATTCAGAGCACTGGCCAATAATCACATAGTGTCAATACCTGCCACAGGCCTGTATGATACTTTTGATTGGCCAAGGGCAACAGAAGCCATTGCCTGTCCCTTCCGAACAGCTCTCACACATCTCTCAGGACCGACTGACTCATGTTCAACGGCTGTTCACATGGAGTCTTTCTCCACTTTGGCTTTCAAATTTCTCGTATGAGTATTTGCTTTTATCACCAAGATCTGCACCTGCATTGGTTCCACTCAGACTTGCACCCTAAACTTCAAGGCTCACCACAGCCAACAGCTTATCACAGCATTGCATCCACAAAGAGGCCAGCAAAGGTTGGACTTTGGCAGACCCTGTTCTAGTCTTACTACAGGTAACTGCCAAGTATGCCTCTGATGCTCCAGCGCCATCCATTTTCAGGGCTAGTTGATTTGGCAGGTGAGTTGTTACACACTCTTTAGCAGATTCCTACTTCCATGGCCACCGTCCTGCTGTCTATATCAACCAACACCTTTTCTGGGGTCTGATGAATGTTAGTGTCAGGAACCTTAACCTGGCAACTGACTCATCCCATTAAAAAAGTAGCCCAGTAATCACTCACATTCCACTTTGGCACTGAGCTGGGCATCTTACCCATTTAGAGTCTGAGAATAGTTTGAGATAGTTTAAGCCCCAAGATCTCTAATCATTCACTTTACAGGATAAAACTGTGGGGTTTTTTTTGTTTGTTTGGTTTGTTTTTTGTTGTTGTTGTTGTTTCATTGAGAGAGTGCCAGCTATACTGAAGGAAACTTCATAGGGAACCACTCCTAGATGGTTCGATTAGTTTTTAGCTCTTACACCCCAGTGGGACAATTGATTTGCATGTCAACACTGTTAAGGACCTTCACCCGAGTTTCCCCTGGCTTTACCTTTCCTAGGCATATTTCACCATCTTTCAGATCCTACCGCTTGTGCTCCACCTCCTGGGTGTGGCCAGAGAAATGGGCCACTGCTGCACCCTCAGTGGACTGGAGAGAACCCAGTATCTCACTTTGCCTTCACTACCCCTACCACAGGCAAGGCCTTTTACCTTCATTGCATCACAGTAGTTTTTAGACAAACCCCTGACTCATGCACACCATGAGTGGTCCCACACAAGCCCCAGTCCTAGCTATGCTTGTTCACCTTCAACACCCCATGCCTGCCACCAGAGTGGACACAATATATCCCCAGAATTCTTAAGTCATGTGGTGGCAATGGCATAGTATCAGTCTGTCCTCTTCCTGAGAGAGCATGGTGACAGTAGCACAGTCTCAGTCTGTCCTCATCCTGAGAGAAAGAGGATAGATAGGGTTTGCCTTGGGTTGCCCAGTGAGAATGATCAATGAGAAGGAAAACCACAAAAAAACTAGTTGGGAGCAGGAAAATAGACATGGGTTGACTGACACGAGGCCTCACAGCAGGCATCAGCAGCACACATAAATTGGATATGCCAGGTGAACGGAGTGAGCCCCATGGGTGCCCTGAGGGGTACTGTCAACCCCAAACACAGTCTTAAGACAAGCGGTGGAAGGGGTCATGAGTCTGAGGAAGCTGCGGAGCAGTGAGGAGAAACAGGGAGCCCTCCCAGTGGAAACCCTACAGGCCCTGCTCTCTCCTGACCATTAGGTCTTTAAACCCATGTGTCAGAACACTATATTTAGGTACCTTGATAGCAGTGGAGTGGACCCACATGGGTCCACAGATGGACCAGAGCAGGCATCCTTTCCTGCTCTGGAATGCCAACATGACCAGCATAGACAAGAGAACAAAACCAAGCTCAGGACAGACAGTGGCAGACTGGGGGATAGCCATCAACACCTGTTCTCTCTTGTTAATGATCCTTCTTCAGGTTTATCTACAGAAACCTGGTTATGATTTTTACTTCCTCCAAATAGTCAAGTTCAACCATCTTCTCAGGGCTCCGATCAGGCCAGGCGCCAACCTGGTGGGGCCAATCTGAGGGCCTCTCTAAACCATCCAATCAGTAGTAGGAATGGGCAGTGTGTACAAAGGGCAAGGACTTAATCAACACAAGATATTGACCGGTATTTACTGGGAATTCTCCTTCATGGAGAAAATTGCAATCCCTGATCCCCATCACGAATGGGATTCAACGGGTTACCCGCGCCTTGCCAGTGTAGTGTAGGCACAAGCTAAGCCAGTCAGTGTAGCGCACGTGCAGCCCCGGACATCTAAGGGCATCACAGACCTGTTATTGCTCAATCTCAGGTGGCTGAATGCCACTTGTCCCTCTAAGAAGTTGAAGGATGCCAACTGCTTGGGGATAGAGTAACTAGTTAGCATGCCAGAGTCTCGCTCTGTGGCGCAGGCCCCTGCAGACACTATGCCTCGACGATTAGGAGGGCCACTGCGGTGAGCCTTGAAGTAACCAAACAAATCACTCCACCAAGTAAGAATGACTTTGAACCACCATCTATGGTACTGAGAAAGAGCTACCAATCTGACAACACTGTCCATATCCAGGCAAGGTGAAGTTTCCTGTGTTGAGTCCAAATAAGCTGCAGGCTCCACTCCTGGTGGTGCACTTCCGTCAATTCCTTTAAGTTTCAGCTTTGTACACACACTCCTCTCAGACCCCAAAGACTTTGGTTTCCAGTAAGCTGCCCTGCGGGTCATAGAAATAATGCCATTGCATAGGCAGTTGGCATCATTTGTGGTCAGAACTACGACCACAAGGATGAGAGTCTTTGAACCTCTGACTCATATTCATTTTTTTTAAGATTTATTTATTGTTATATGTAAGTACGCTGTAGCTATCTTCAGACACACCAGAAGAGGGTGCCAGATCTCATTACGGATGGCTGTGAGCCACCATGTGGTGGGATTTGAACTCAGAACCTTTGGAAGAGCAGTCAGTGCTCTTAACTGCTAAGCCATCTCACCAGCCCCCTGACTCATATTCTTGATTAATGAAAACATTCTTGGCAAATGCTTTCACTCTTGTCCATCTTGTGAGGTCCAAGAAATTCATCCTCTAGCAATACAACATGAATGCCCCTGGCCCTGCCTCTTAATCAGACCAACAACTAGAACCATGGTCCTATTCCATTATTTCTAGCTGCTGTATCCAGATGGCTCAAGCCTACTATGAACACTCTAATTTTTTCAAAGTAACTATTAGGGCCCCAAGGGACACTCAGCTAAGAGCATTGAGGAGGCTCAAGAGGCAGGAGGTAGGTGGGTAGGGAGAATGGCACAGCAGACCAAGTGTCAGTAACAGCAGGGACAACTGGAATGGCCCTTGTATGGTGCCAAGGGACCATTCTACTGACTACTTGGCATATAAGGTAAACAGGGTTAGGGTTAGAGTTATAGTGCCCATACTCCTGGATCAGTCAGCAACACTGAGCTAGGCAAAACCAAACAGCCCCTTGAGAGCTCAAAAAGACTCAAAATGGAGAGGAAACTCCACTCCCAGGTGCTCTTACATGCCCAGGATCAGAGGTGAGGAGGACATAATATCTGTCCCAATACTGGGAGTAACTGGGACCAGCAGGACCAGGCACACAGGAGCTCTGCCAGCCCAGTGGTTCAAGTTCCTTCTGGTTCCACAACACCCAGAGGAAGCTTCACTCCCAGGCACTCTAACACACCCAGGATCAGAGATAAGGAGGACATAATATCTGTCCCAACACTGGGAGTAACTGGGAAAAGCAGGACTAGGCACACAGGAACTCTGCCAGCCCAGTGGCTCAGTTTGCTTCTAGTCTGTCTGGGCCAGCTGGTGCTCTGAGCAGACCTTGGGCGCAAGCTCTGCAGCCAGTCCCAAAACACCCAGAGGAAGCTCTACTCCCAGGTGCTCTAACAAGCCCAGGGTCACAGGATTCCCAGAGTCACAAGATCACAGAGACAGCTTGACTCTGAGGAGTCTGACACAACCAGGATCACAGAAAGGACAGGCTCCAGTCAGATTTAGCAAAGACAGGTAGCACTAGAGATAACCAGATGATGTGGGGCAAGCATAAGAATATAAGCAACACAAACCAAGGTTACTTGGCCTCATCAGAACCCAATACTCCCACCATTGCAAGTCCTGGAACACCATCACACTGGAAAAGCAAGACTCAGATATAAAATCACATCATCACATGATGATGATACAGGACTTTAAGAAAGACATAAATAGCACCCTTAAAGAAACACAGGAGACCACAGGTAAACAGCTAGAAGCCCTTCAAGAGGGAACACAAAAATCCCTTAGACATACAGGAAAACACAACAAAACAGGTAAAGCAAAACCATCCAGAATCTAAAAATGGAAATAGAAACAATGAAGAAATCAGAAAGAGAGACAACCTTGGAGATACAAAACCTAGGAAAGAAATCAGGAGCCATAGATGCAAACATCACCAACAGAATGCAAGAGATAGAATTGAGAATCTCAGTGGTAGAAGACACCATAGAAAACATTGACACAACAGTCAAAGATAATGCAAAAAGCAAAAGCTCCTAACCCAGAACATCCAGGAAATCCAAAATGCAATAAGACCAAACCTAAGGATAAAAGGTATAGAAGAGAGTGAAGACTCCCAAGGTAATGGGCCAGTAAATAACAAAATTATAAAAGAAAACTTCCCTAACCTAAAGAAAGAGATGCCCATGAACATACAAGAAGTCTATAGAACTCCAAATAGACTCAACCAGAAAAGAAATTCTTCCCGTCACATAATAATAAAAACACCAAATGCACTAAACAAAGAAAGAATTTTAAAAGCAGTAAGGGAAAAAGGTCAAGTAACATATAAAGACAGACCTATCAGAATTACGGCAGACTTCTCACCAGAGACTATGAAAGCTAGAAGATCCTGGGCAGATGTCATACAGACCCCACAAGAACACAAATGCCAGCCCAGGCTACTATACCCAGCAAATCTCTCAGTTACCATCAATGGAGAAAACAAGATATTCCATGACAAAACAAAATTTACACACTATCTTTCCACAAATCCAGCCCTACAAAGGATAATAGAACAAACATCAACATAAGGAGCAAAACTACACCCTAGAAGAAGCAAGAAGGTAATCTTTCAACAAATCCACACAAACCTAATTCCACCTTTCATCCTTCCTTCCTTCCTCTCTCTCTTTTTTCCTTCTTTCTGTAAAGACAAAATTGATCTCTCTATATAATGTAACTTGCCCTTGAACTGGTTATGTAAAACACAACTCTCTGAGCTTTGTTGCAAGACACCCAGAAGTGTTCTAGTACTACATCTTTGTCGTCGTCGTCGTCGTCGTCGTCATCATCATCATCATCATCATCATCATCATCATCATCATCATCATCATCATCATCATCATCATCATCATCCATTTATGTCTTCCCACCAAAGAATTGAGAAAAATGGCCAACTTTAGGAAAGCAGCATCAAAGCATCTTCTCCCTACCCCACTCCAGTTTGACCACCACGCCATCTGCTTATTCCCACATCCTGAGTGCTGAAGTCACTGAGTTTATGCAAGTTTCAGCAAGGCAAGCAGGAACACATCCAAGTCTGAAAGCATTCTATATCAGCTTTCAGGTTGGGGGCATAAAAATAGAAAAAACAGAAAGAGGGGAAAGACTGATAAAGTATTCAATAATATTGTAGATGGGGTTGGGGATTATTAGTGGGAAAAGGGACTCCTTTGGAGATAGGTGGGAATAGAACATATAACCACAGTACTCGGGCTGCCATAGAGAACTAGTTAAGCCTCTCTCCCTCTCTTTTCTCATCCGCATTGCTCTGCCTCATAATAAAAAGTAAAGGTTCAACATATGAGGAGGAAGAGGAGAGTAACAATTATAATGATGTTAAAATAATTTTGTTAGATTCACAGCACAACTCAGGAAGAAGTCCTGAGAATGGAATGAAAACACATGTCTGGATCATTGAGGGTAAGGGAGATGGAACAACCCATAGGACTTACTGGCTTGCAGATAAAAAGAAGTCAAACTAAAAAGTGAAGTAAAAATAGAACATAAGCCCGAAGATTCCTCAAAAATCCAAAAAGGACTAACTTTGAAAAGCAGCATGAAAACACCTTCAATCCACACCACCCCAACTCAACCACCACGTCTGCTTATTTCCAGCTCCTGGGTGCTGTACAAGCCATGCTTATGAGATATAAAGTATAGAGCCTAGAGCTTTGGACCCTCTACCCTAGGGGTCTCCCCTCCTGCAAAAACCAGGTACCCAGCTCAGCCTTCACTTGTTTGTTAATTTTATCCCGTTAATAATTATACTTATTTGGTTATCCAACTATTTATTTGGAACAGGGGTCTCTCTTCAAATTACTAGAAATCACTATCTAGATCAGACCTGCCTCCAATTCAGAGCATTCCACCTGCCTCTGTCTCCTTCCTGAGTGATGGAATTAAAGGTGTGTATGCTTCTCTAAACAAGGAAGGTTGTTGTTTTCTGTTAGTTTTTAATTTCTCTCCCAGTTATATTATTGTATCTTTAGTTCAAATTCATATGGTGCACATGCACACATACACGTGCACAGGCTCACAGCTCACACCTCTCTCACCTCTCTTTGTCTCTCTCTCTGTCTGTTTCTGTCTCTGTCTCTCTCTTTCCCTCCCTCCCTCTCTGGAAAGTTTTGTGTTTGCATGTGTGTTTGTTTCTAATTCCTTGTTCTGTAACTTCATTTTACATCAACCCTTACCAAGATGGAAGCAGACATGTGACCTAATATTCCAGGTCACTTTTTCTCTATTTACTAGCTTCTAGAAGAACAGAACTTAAATAAACACGGCTTGCATGTACAAAACCGTGAGAAAACACCCAGAAGCATTCAGAAGCCTAATAACATCCCCAGCAAGGTTTTTCTTCTCCTGTTGTCTATTATTTTAATGATAGTGATAGATGTATCAATCATTTTAATTTTTATTATTATTTTTAATCAAATGCATAATAGGAAATAAACATAATCATCCCCAAACTCCTTCCATAGGCCAGGCAGAATTAGTTAGTTTTGATTTATTTGAGATGGAGTTTCTCTGAGTATCCTTGATAGACAAAGAGACAGACAGACAATAAAAGAGGTTAAATATAAATATAATAAAGTTTTCTGGAACTTTTTCTGTAGATCAGGCAGACTTTGAACTCAGAGAAGATCCCCCACATTGGCTTTTTGCCCTACTGTACTGATTCCAGTGTTCCTTTTGCTCCTTTCCTTCACTGACTCACAAACACACACTTGTTTGGTTGATTGGTTGCATTTTTTTTTTTCAGGACACGTGGCCAAGTACCTACACAAGGCCAGCCACAAGAAGTAAATAAATAAAGATCTCTGAAAACCTGGGGGGGGGGGAGGGCGACAGTAGGCCACAGACATACACATGTGGGGGTGTAGGGGACATGAAAAAATTTCAGCAATCTTCAGTACATGTCTTCTTGGTCTGACTACCTCAGAGCTATTAAGGAAAGCTGCAGCAATAAATACTACACCAGACAGTGATGTACAGAATCTGGTCCAGATGCTCAGGATTTCATACATAAATACCTTTAACCAACTAGATAGTAGGAAGGTGAAAAGTACCTCTTTATGGCAATTCTACATAGAAAGCTGTCCACTCATTCCTGTATAAAACAGTCTCCCCAACTGTGCACGTAAGACCATGTTCCCCACAGGATGCTTTAAATCCTTGAAGTGTGACTTGACTAGGTCCAATGGGGTAGAGCTAGTGGTCTGCCTCATTGTAGTTTTCAAGAAAATAAAAAAGAACAAACGAAACACAAGAAAACAAGCCTACAGGGGTGCAGGAAAGATACCGATGGCAGCCTATCACAAAAAATGTGTATCAGGAGGGTCCCTCCAGTCTCCACCAAAGCCTGTGGTGTTCTTTGACTCCAACAGAAAGGCATCTAGAGAGGGAGAACTATCCCTAAAGTATGCTCCACAGACTGGGAAACCTGTCAGTTTCCACCAGAACCTGGGTCAGAATGGAGCTCTCTATCTCCAACTGAGGGGAGCTGGGGAGTGTCCTCTGGGCACACACCCCAACTTCCTGGGCCAGAAGGGAGTTACTGGCATGTCTGCACTACCTTCATTGGCCTCCAGGTTGTGCAGACAAAAGAAATCACCCCACACTGAACAAGATAAAAGACCACTCAGAACTTGACAAAGACAAGACACACACAACACACAGAAGTGAACCACAAATCTCTGATCAGTTGAGACTGAAATGCTCTCTAGAAAACACTCTACAATTGAGTCAAGGAGGACCGCAGTGTTTCCCAGCCACTGAACCAAATATAAGTGGTGAAAATCACTAAAGAACAACCTCACACTCAGATAGCATGCAAACACAAAGTGCATTTATTCTGCAGAAACAACTATCATGCGGGGGTCAGCCACTGTCTAATGACCCCAGACAAAGGCATGAAGGCCTTCTTATAGGGAACCCGGGACTCTCCTTAGAAGGATTAGGCAATCTGAAATTTCATTTGTGAGTGCTACTGGCTGACAGGCATTCAGAGATCTGAATTCCTATGTCATGAATGTTCAACCATGTGATGAATGAAATAAGGCTGTCCAGCCCACATGGCCAATTCTAAGATAAGATTTTCCTCATTTTTGTGATTATCATCAAGCTGTCCTTGTGGAGGGGGTTTTATGATCTGTTCTAGACTTTATGGTCTGTTCTTAGAGCTGATGTATTATGACTTAGTTTCTGGAACTTATGGTCTATTGCAGGAGCTGGTCACTTATGGCCTTTTTTTGAAACTAGGCCTGATAATTAAATGGGAACAAATGGGGTCCTTAAATGGAGAAAAATGGGTTTATGTTGCCCTTTCACATTTTAATTTTTATTGTTATTTTTCATTAAAATGTATAATAAAAGCTAAATATAATTAATCATCCTCAAACTCCTTCTGAATGCCAGGAAGACTTAGTTTTGATTTACTTGAAAAGGAATTTCTCTGTATAGCCTTGATAGACAGAGAGACAGATGGAAAATACAAGGGAGATTAAATAAATAGATAAAAGAAAATATAATCATAAATATTATTAATTATCCTGGAAGCCCTGTAGGTCAGGGAGACTTTGAATTCAGAAATTAGACCCCAAACTGACTATGTGTTCTACTGTATTGATTCCAATGATCCTGTTGCTCTTTTCTCTGACACACAAACATGCACTTGTTTCTTTGTTTGCTTGGTTGGTTGTATTTTTTTCTTTTGCAGCAAGTATGGTCTAGTGCCTACTATGGTCTTGTGTCTGAAGCTCAGACACAAAAAATAAATAAGTAAATATCTATGTAACACAAACCTGCAGGGGGCACTAAATAGGTGATGGAAACACACATGTGCGAGCATGAAACAGTTTCAACAGTCTTCCATGCATGTATCTTTCATCTGACTATGGAGGAGAGATTGAGGAAAGCTGCAGCAGTGGAAACTACAGAAACTTGGGGAGTCAGGGACCAGAATGATTTACTACACTAGCAGCTATTTCACTGAAGTTATAGATGTTAGGGGTTCTGACCACATGCTTGCCCGCAAAAAGTAAGTAATAAAAGTGGCCATGGATCAAGGGCACAAGAAATTTACAATCACATTATGACAGTATGTGGGATTTGTGTGTGTGTGTGTGTGTGTGTGTGTGTGTATGTGTGTGTAGTTTTCTTCACAGTGGTGTTATTTGTGTGTATGGAGTTCCGTGTTTATTCCTAAGTACCTCTAGGAAATGTGCTTTCTTTGATCTGTATACCTTAGAGATAATCAAGCATCTTTACGTTAAAAAGGAAAAACTAGTGCACACATGTGTGATTTTGTCCCATTGTTTTTGTTTCATGTGACTAGGAGGCTCCTCAAGACATTACTCTGTAACATTAAAATGGATAAAAGAAGCTTAGCGAAAAGGCTGTTTCACCTCCTTTCTTCTTCTTTTTCTTCTTTTTCTTCTTTTTCTTCTTCTTCTTCTTCTTCTTCTTCTTCTTCTTCTTCTTCTTCTTCTTCTTCTTCTTCTTCTTTTTCTTCTTCTTCTTCTAGATGGTTTCTTTATTTACATGTCATACAATATCTCCTTTCCCAGGTTCCTCTCCGAAAAAAAGAAATAAAATAAAATAAACAAAAACAAGAACAAGCCCCTGTTCCCTTCCGCTCCCCCTGCTCACCACCCACCCTCCCCCCCCACCCTCTATATCAGGTTCCTGTCGTCCAGAACTTGCTGGCATGCACAATAGTGTCTGGATTTGATGATTGAATATGGGAAGGATTCCCAGGTGGAGCAGTCTCTGGATTGTCCTTCCTTCAGTCTCTGCTCCATAGTTAGTCTCTACAACTCCTTCCATGGGTATTTTGTTCTCCCCCCTTTGTAAAGGAATGAATTATCCATATTTTGGTCTTCCTTCTTCTTGAGTTTCTTGTGATTTGTGGATTGTACTTAGTGTATTCTGATCTTCTGGGCTAATATCCACTTATCAGAGAGTGCATACCATGCATGTTCTTTTGTGATTGGGTTACCTCACTCAAGATAATATTCTCCAGATCCATCCATTTCTCCAAGAATTTTCTAAATTCATTGTTTTTAATAGCTGAATAGTACTCTATTGTATAGATATACCACAATTTCTGTATCCATTCCTCTGTTGAGGGATATCTGGGTTGTTTCCAGTTTCTGGCTATTATAAATAAGGCTGCTATGAACATAGTGGAGCATGTGTCCTTATTACATGTCCTTATTATACCCAGAGCATCTTCTGGGTATATGCCCAGGAGTGGTATAGCTGGGTCCTCTGGTAGAACTATGTCCAATTTCCGGAGGAACCACCAAACTGATTTCCAGAGTGGTTGTACCAGCTTGCAATCCCACCAGCAATGAAGGAATGTTCCTCTTTCTCCACAACCTCTCCAGCATCTACTGTCACCTGAGGTTTTATCCTAGCCATTTTGAGTGGTGTGAGGTGAAATCTCAGGGTTGTTTTGATTTGCATATCCCTGATGACCAAGGACGTTGAACATTTTTTTAGGTGCTTCTCAGCCATTCGGTATTCCTCAGTTGAGAATTCTTTGTTTAGCTCTGTACCCCATTTTTAATAGGGTTATTTGGTTCTCTGGAGTCTAACTTCTTGAGTTCTTTGTATATATTGGATATTAGCCCTCTATCAGATATAAGATTGGTAAAGATCTTTCCCCAATTTGTTGGTTGCCGTTTTGTCCTATCGACAGTGTCTTTTGCCTTATAGAAACTTTGCAATTTTGATGTCCCATTTGTCAATTCTTGATCTTAGAACATAAGCTACTGGTGTTCTGTTCAGGAAATTTTCCCTGTTCCCATGTGCTCGAGGTTCTTCCCCACTTTCTTTTCTATTAGGTTCAGTGTATCTGGTTTTATCCTTGATCCACTTGGACTTGAGCTTTGTACAAGGAGATAGGAATGGATCGATTTGCATTCTTCTACATGCTAACCACCAGTTGAGCCAGCAGCATTTGTTGAAAATGCCATCTTTTTTCTACTGGATGGTTTTAGCTCCTTTGTCAAAGATCAAGTGGCCATAGGTTTGTGGGTTCATTTCTGAGGCCTGTCACATTTCTTAAAAACAGCAAGAAACTGACACTTATGTGTTGAGGATTGCCCTGGTGCTATTTGTATTTTGATGTTAATTCTGCTTCCTCAAGAGGGGCTGCCCCGATGAGGAGTGGATCACATACTCAGGTGATTACATGTGAACCTTCTCCCCACTTTAGCAGGTAAAATAAAGGCTAGAACACATGATTGGGAAGTGGAAGGAAAAGATGGGAATCAAGGTTTTAGAGAGTAGAAAGAGAAGAAAGAGGAGGCAGGTGAGGAGACTGAAGAAGAGAGGAAGAGGAGGTACAAGAAAGATAAAACAAAATCTCATGGCCTGGAGAAGCCACAAGTATCAAGGGATCTCGTATCTGGGGAATAGAGTAGTATAGTGGTATATCTGTCCAATCTAGGTTTGCAGCTTATGAATATTATAATTGAGTTGTGTATTCTTTGTATGGGCTTATTGGAATTGGAGATTTACTACAGCACTTATGTTGTAGTTATGAAACTTTATTCCCTAATGTTTCATAACACGAAATTAAACAGATATAACGTGATTGCTGATGAGATAAAAATTTCTCTGGAATTCAATAATTCTGTAGCAAAACGTATCAAACCAAAAATTATGAACATCATATAAATAATAAAATGTTTTGTTATCTTTGTGTTTCTTTGCCTAAAAAAGGAAAGAAAAATACTTCCTTGTCTTTAGAACTGAAATTGAGGGACTAAAAAGTAGTAGGCCCTGAGTAATCACTTTCAATATGGTGGCCATGGCAGTCCCCTACCTTGAGTTTTCCATCCTTCTGCTTATGCATGGGTGCCAGTAGAGATACTCTTAAAGTACACCTCTGGCCATGGAACGTTGCATGTGGTTTGACACAAGGGGGCTTGAATGTGAATGAAATGGGTTGACTAGAGTGTGAAGGGGCTAAGACTTCCATTCCCTGAGCAGGTGCTGACTGGAGCTGAAGTCAGCTGTTGAAGAGCGGGTACCATGATTGTCTAAAGAAAGGTTTCCCAGGGAGATTGTAGAAAGAAAGGGCTCTGTGAGTGAAGCAAAGTAGAGAAAGTGTCCTGATCCTAAAGACTGTTGTTGGAAGGAAAGAAAATATTTTGGTAAGTGACAGTGATATGGCTGCTACATTCTCTTCTTCATACACTTATTACTTCTGTCTTCCCAGGGAGATAGATTGGCCCTCGTGGCTATCTTGACTGAATGGGAGATGAGTTACACCTCTGAAAAGCTTAGGAATAGCCTGAAGACCAGGTTATCATAACCTAGACTTTGTCTGCCCTATCCCAGGAGGTTTACTTAGCCATTCTCCAAGTGACCCTACCATAGACATGACTACACTCTGGGTGAATTCCATGATTCCTTCTTGTTGATGGCTCCTGTTGGGAGCAGATGAAGATTGAAGTGAATGTATACTGTTGACATGGCCATGTCCTTTTCAAGGACCTCAGTAACTCTGACTCATAAGCCTTCCTCTGATGAGGCTCAGAGGCATCTTTCTCTGATCTAGGTAACAGTATTTCTGAATAAGTGACCATTGTGTGCAAAACTGGCCAAGATATGCAAAAACTAGAAACCTCAGCTTCGTCCTTCTGCATGACTACAACCTTAGATTTTTTTTCCCTACAGACACAGCCTACCCAGACCCACTAACTTCTCCTGTGTTATACATAATAAACACACATGGGTTTCTTTTTTGTAGGTGTCCAACAGAAAGCACAGCCCAAGATCTCAGCTTTTCTATATGTCTGTATGTTATTTTTTGTTGACCTGGCACTCATATGTAGACAAGGCAGTCCTTAACTCATAGAAATCTGCATATTTGTGCTTTCTGAATGCTGATATGTAAGTTGTGTACATTCAAGCTTGACCAGCTCCCCTTTCTTTTTTCTCTTGTCACCCCAGTCAAGGTTTTCAGGACAAAGCCATTTAGAGCATGGCAGATTCCTGCTATTATTACCACCCCCAAATCTTCTGGCTTCACTAAATTAGGCATTGCTTACTGAAGCAATACTCACTGATTAAAATCCAGAACTATTGGATCATATAATAAGAACATATAACAATAATAATAATAATAATAATAATAATAATAATGGGGGTATGGGGGTGGGTGGTGGCGCATGCCTTTAGTCCCAGCACTTGGGAGGCAGAGGCAGGCGGATTTCTGAGTTCGAGGCCAGCCTGGTCTACAGAGTGAGTACCAGGACAGCCAGGGCTACACAGAGAAACCCTGTCTTGAAAAACCAAATAACAAAAACAAACAAAAATAATAATAATGGATCGTATAATAATAAGAACATTATTGCTTTTGTGCAATAATGATAAAAGCATAAATAAAAGCAGAGCTGTCCCTTCAGACCAGACTCTTGCAAGTCCTGGTGCTGTTCCATATATTCTAAGTGAATTTGTTCTGCTTCCAACTAATCTCTTTCCACAGGTCTTTTTTTTTCTCCATCTTATCTCAAACTCTACTTCGCTGGATTAGAAAAAAAAAGTGAGGTATTTAAGGACAGATACACCCCAAACCCAGAGCTTTCCCTTCACACATAAGCAAAGCAGATGGAAGCATCATCAGTTCCTGAGCACAGCAGTCTTTCATTGGTGATTCTGTTTCTCTTATACTCTTCCTTCATCTTGGATTCCTTCTCTATTCTTGGGGCATGTGCACATCAAGACTTCACCATTCTATGCAGATATTATATTCCTACAAAAAAACCATTCTGAATGTTCTTTCTTGGAGCTTACAGTTTTCAGGTTATGCTTCATTTATATCTATGGTCATTTGTCTTTCCTGCTTGTGGTTTATGAAAACTGTGTCAGTGAGTTTATTGCTTATAGAGTTCTAGCATTTACCTAATTAGAGTCCTAGATAGGAGATTCTTAGTCCATGGTTACAAAAGAAAAATATTTTGTATTTAAAAATTCCAAAAGTGAAACTTATATTCGCAAAAAATAAAGGTAAAAACATAAGGTCAGATAATTTGCTGGGTAAGGAGGAATATTTTGAGGGATGATGATGCTATCAGGAGACACAAGGTTCTTTAGCTACTGTTTTCTGAACTTTTCTGGCTGTACCACCCACATGAACCCAGGCAGGATCACCAGCTCATTAATACTTTATAGTACTAGTTACTATCTAATCACTCCTAGTATTGGAAAGGGCATCTTCTGTCTGGTGAGAAAAAGGGAAGCCAATGAGCCTCTGGGGAGAAACTTTTCCAAAATAGCTGTATTGATCTCAAATATGAATTCCTATAACAGGTCCCTTAGTGACCTGAATGTGTGTTAACAGAATCACTGCATTTATTATTCCATTAGATTTGCAAAATGAACTCTCTAATGGTGTCACCAGGGACAGAGTAGTCATGGTACTAAGAGAAGAACATAAGCTCTTTTGTCTGAGAAGATGCAGGGGAGCTGTAAAAAGAAACTCTTTGATGAGGTTTGATGAGATACCCTTAGTTGACTTTCTAGCACTCTCTTGCTTTGTCTATCCCTTAATACCCCAGAATCTACTTCTGTATCTCCCCCCTGTCGCTAAAGCCTTTCTCTGGAGGAATACTGCCTATTATCACGCTTTAAATGATACCCAAATGATGACAGTTCTCAAACTTCAATCTCTAGCTCAGTCCTTTCAGAGCTTCCTATTGTGTATCACCACTTGCCTACTGGCTTCTTCCTTCAGATGTCCTATCAGCTGATTAAGCTCAGAAACCTAAGCCACACTCCTTAGTCCAACAACTTTTTTTTTCATTTTTCTTACAAATATACAAGTATGTTACATGTAGTTTCTTTTTTTAAAACTTTTATTGCATTATGATGAGAAGTCACATGATTTCAATTTATCTAAATTTGTTAACATTTAAAAACATATTTTAAGTAAATAGAATTAAATCA
>NW_022196913.1:48099021-48101937 GCF_008632895.1 Mastomys coucha | reverse complement strand
GCCCACAGAGAACAGGTTACATTCATTTAAGAAATGGTGTGTGTATAAAGATGGTCTATCCATAAAGTTATTCACCAACTGTTTCAATGAACAATGGTTCTGCTAGTCCAACAATTTCTATCTCAAGGAAGTACATCAATACCTTTCCCTATCACTTTTCAAAGCCAGAAACCTAGTCACTATCTGTGACCCTGTCCTGTCATTCCAGTCTGCCATTGCCACACTTAACAGTGGTTTCCTGTTCTTAAGGTAACTTACAGAGCTCTGTCTCTTTTGAAAACTATCTTTTTGTTTACTTCTTCGAAAGTGTTTCTTACCAATTCTCTTTGTACTTCAGAAGATTTACAAAAACTCATCAGTCTCTCCCTCATCATTTAGCTCCTTTAAAACCCAGTGAAGGAAGAGAATCCAACACTTTCACAGTAGCAGTGGCCTTGTGTCATGCCTACTCTGTAACATTATTATTTTTCTTTTTCTTTCTTTCTTTTTCTTTTTTTTTTTTGGAGAGACAGCCGTGAGTGCTGGGAACCAAACTCTTATATTTTTGGTTGTGAGCCTAGCCTTTAACAGCTGAGCCATCTCTCCAGCCCAATATTAATTTTTTTAAACTTTATTTTTACTAATGGTTTTTAAATTATTTAAAACCTCCCTTGCAGCCCACCACCTACCAGAGGTAGTGAAAAAAGAAAAGATAAGGAGGAAGTAGATGTGTTTAGAAAAGTGGCTTTGAACAACTCCCATCTGTCTTGGTTGGAAATTGGCAGTTTAGTTCACAGGTTTGCATCCAACGGCAGCTTGATCCACTTGCAAACACCACAAATATATCAGAAGCCTATCTCAGTAGCAACATCAGTGACACAACCTTGCAGAGACAGCCAAGACTCACCCTTGGCTTGTGTCAGCAGGATTGACCAGCAGGAATACAAGGAGAAGTACTCAGCTATGCCTCTCTCAAGAAAATATAGGTCAGCAAAGAGGCAGGACCCACAGGGCTACCCAACTAGCTCTATAAGCAAACCTAATTCAGCATCTGTCACTCTATTGAAACCTATTTATACCCTCCAAATATTACATTTCTTCCACATGTCTTGCCTCAGCATAGAACTTGACTTAACACATATATACAATCAGCCTGAGTCCAGGGAGTCCTGACAAATGCAGTTCAACCACAAAATGTAAGGTAGATCAATAAGTATGTGCTATTAGTAAATTATAACGGGTCTTGTTATGTTTTTGGTTTAGCAGAACATCTTTTCTCTTGTGTCTGCTTTAGTGAAATGTTCCTTCACAATTCTGCCTTAGTTTTTTAACTGTGCCTACTTCGGGAAAATACCCCTTCATGTGCTTGATAAGTGGCCTGCTTTTTTTCTGTGCATCTTGGATTTACCAGCCCTCTAGCATCTGCATGATGACCCAGTACACCTAGACTGGCTACACATTTATATTAGTTGTTGAATGTTTCTCAGGACACTGGTACTAATAACTCAATAACATATTCCCATCACTCAATGGGGATCTCATCATCTTTTACCATACCTCCAGGTTCCCCTCTGGAATGTCTCTTGGGAAATCTCAAATCTCTAAAGCTAATGCCCAACTTGAGGGCATCAAAGCTTGTACATTTCTGCAATAAGGTCTGGATTCATTACCCATTAGACAACAGTTCTAAATGGCCACTTAATGGCACATTAGATCCAATTATTTTAAGGGATCTTCATACATACTGCCAGCGGTATGGTAAATGCAAAGAGGTCCCTTATGCCCAAGCTTTTACCTATCTTCCCTCCAACTTCTTTCTCTGTTCTTCTTGTCCCCCAACTCAACTTCTCCTAGCTATGAAACAGCTAACAAATGACACTACAATCCTCTATCCAGCTAATGAACTGCCTCCTTTCCACAGCAGACTTGCCTCTATGTTTTCCAAAACCCCAACCACCTCCTCAGCTTCCTCTTCCTACCAGACCTCCCCAGAGCCTCCTTGCTCTGCAGACTCCTCCCATTCCAATCATCCTGCACTGTCACCTACTTTCAGCCCTCCCACCACGTGATCTAAGTCCACAGCCAACCCCCTTACAAGTTCTTCCCCATGCCCAGGACACCAGCATCAGTCCTTCCTTTAAGTAAAGTTGATGGGGTACATGTTCTAATCAGAGTGCATGTCCCTTTCTCACTAAGTGAACTTTCTCAAATAGAAAACAGACTGGAATCCTATACCTCTAGCTCTTCTGCCTTTATTAAACAATTTCAGTATATTACTCAAATTTATAGTTTGGCTTCCCATGATGTACATATGATCCTCATTAAGAATTTGCTTCCTGGGCTGGCGAGATGGCTCAGCGGGTAAGAGCACTGACTGGTCTTCTGAAGGTCCTGAGTTCAGATCCCAGCAACCACATGGTGGCTCACAACCACCCGTAATGAGATCTGACACCCTCTTCTGGTGCATCTGAAGACAGCTACAGTGAATTAAGCCGGAGCAAGCGACACTGGAGCAAGCGGGGCCTAGAGGGAGCAGGGGCAGTCCAGAGTTCAATTCCCAGAAGCCACATGATGGCTCATGGCTATCTGTACAGCTACAGTGTACTCATACACATAAAATAAATAAATAAATATTTAAAAAAAAAAGATTCACCTTGTTTAAAAAAAAAAAAAAAAGAATTTGCTTCCTGATGAATGCAGGCAAGTTTGAGAACCGGCAAGAGTATATATCCAGGTAAAAGCCAACATATCCAATCAAATCTGAGACAGTACCTGACCAGGATCCTTGATGGAATTATAATTCCCCGGGTAGTATTTTAGTCTGAAATAGATTCATAATCTCCCTCCTGGCTAGTCTCTGTAGGGCAGCCTAAGCCAATCACAAAAGAACAAATACGGTATGCACTCTCTGATAAATGGTTATTAGTGCAGAAGTCT
>NW_022196913.1:48088507-48098401 GCF_008632895.1 Mastomys coucha | reverse complement strand
AAAAAAAAAAAAAAAAAAAAACCAGTAAATTTTGAAAAACTCCAAGAGGTCATTCTGGACAAACAAGAAAATCTGTCTCAATTTTATAGAGTGCCTAACAAAGGCCCTATTACGCTATACTAATTTAGACCCTGAAAACCCAGAAGGCAAGCAATTCTTGATGACTTCCTTCTTTTCCCAGAGCCACCCTGAAATAAAGTCAAACTTAGACATTTGGAGAGGGGACCCCTACCTCCACAGGCAGAAACCTTGGCACTGCCTTCAAAGTATACCATCATCAAGATGAAAAGGCCCGCAGACAAAAGTACCATATTCTGGCAAAGGCTGTGCAACCAGCCCCAGCCACTGCCTGGGACTCCTGGACTTCTAAGGCTCAGAGACCACCTGGTACCTGCTACAAATGTGATCACCAAGCACTGGGAAAGGGCTTGCCTTAACTCTGGCAAGCCAAAAAAAACATGCCCTAAGTGTCATCAGGAGGAACATTGGGCTGTCGATTGCCGAACAGGACAGAGGGACTTCACTTCCAGGTAACTCTTGAGGTGATCTCCTAGGCATGGCTATAGACAGCTGAAGAGGCCTGAGCTCCCTGGATCAGACCATTTCCAACACCAGCAGGGAACCCAGGGTAGTCATCATGGTATGTGAGTGGCCCATGTCCTTCCTCTTAGACACTGGGGCTAATTACTAGTCCTGATGGAGTTTTGGGGACCCACTTTCCTCTCTTGTTCCCTTATTGTTGGAGTACGAGGACAACCTTACCTTCTTCACCATACCCCACCACTCAGTTGCATTTTTAGGGGTGTTCCTCTCACCCATTCCTTTTTGGTTGTACCAACATGTCTTGTACCCTTATTGGAAGGGATCTTCTAACTAAGTTGGGAACCTCTATTTCCTTTGATCCCCCCATTCATCCAAAACCAAGCTTACCAGCAGCCCCTCTACTCCCTCTTCTAGCCAGTCAACCTACTAAGTATAGTGTTGTTTCCTTTGCCAGTTTCCCAAGTAGATCAAAGAGTCTGGGATGTCCAGAACCCCTCTATTGCTAAACATCATTCTCCTGTTGTCATCCAATTGCTAGACTCTACCAGATACCCAGTCACAGAAGATATTTTCCTTTACCTGGACAGATCCCAACACCTATTTTTTTACTTAATTCACCTGGGCTGTTCTACCTCAGGGATTCCGGGTCGGCCCACACCTTTTGGCCAGGTCCTGGCTTCTGACTTACTTTCTCTATCTCTCCTTAAGCATAAGATTGTCCATTATGTAGACAACATTCTTCTCTGTAGTCCTTGTCTAAAAATTAGCCAAGCTGACATCTATGCTCTCCTAAATTTCCTGTCCAGTCGAAGTTACAGGGTCTCACCTTCTAAAGTCCAATTGTCATGCCTCAGATCACCTATTTGGGACTAACAATTACCTCAACCCACAACGCTATTACCTTAGACAGAAAGAATCTAATTCAGTCTCTAACTGTTCCTTCTGCAAAGGAAGAGATTTTATCATTCCTAGGAATAACCAGTGTTTTATGTTCCTGGGTTCCTTCCTTTTCCCTCCTTTCCTACCCCTTATATGAAGTGGTGCTAGGCCCCACCCACGAACCTCTTTTCAAACCTGTTACCAAGCCTTTCCAAAGGCTCCAACAGGCTCTCCCTAAGGCCCAGGCCTTACGCCTCACTGACCTGACTTACCCATTTTCCCTTTATATAACTGAAAAAGAAGAGTTGCCCTTGGAGTCCTAGATCACCAACTGGGACCATCTTTGGCACCTGTAGCATACCGGTCCAAAAAAACTAGATCTAAACACACAGGGAAGGGCACCTTGTATTCATACCTTAGCAGCTCTGAACAACTTATTTGAGAGTCAGAAATAACACCCAGACATTTGGGTGGCCTATAACTGTCTTCTCTTTCATAACATGTCACAGCTCCTAACTTAAAAGCTTACAGACTTTACCTCCCTCCAGGGTTCTTTCTCTTCAGATAGCACTAATAGAAGACTCCACATTCACCTTCCAATCATGCCCGCCTCTTAATATTTCCAATCTTCTTCCTCAACCAAATACCAACCACTCCCTATCTGACCCTTCCACTGAAACCTTAAAGGAACTATTACCTCACCCTTCACATGTACAGGAGGGCACATAGTCTCAGGCCATCTATACCTGGTATACAGATGGCAGCTCCTTTCTACATGAAGGGACCAGAGGGCTGGCTACATTATAGTGCCAGACACAGAGGTGATTGAGGTACAGGCCCTCTCTGCTCATACCACCAATCAACAGTCTGAACTAACAGCCCTCTCCCATGCCTTTCAAATAGCACAGGGACAATCCATATCCTCCTGCCCCACACTGCTATCTGGCAGGAGCACGGGTTACTTACGACAAAAGGAAGATCAGTAACTAATGCAATAGCCATGCTAAGATCTCCCATCTTCCCACAGCTACTGAAGTTGTCCACTGCAGATCCTACCAGACAGATGATTCTATTGCCTCCAAGGGAAACAACCGAGCCAACCAGGCAGCTAGAGCTGTGGCCCTCAGAGGCTTAGAATTGACTCAAACTACCTAGGACATTCTTACACTACAACCCAAATCCCCTCCCCTCTCTCACTCCCCGACACTCATCAATCTCTGCCCTATCTTCACCAACTCTTTCATCCTAACAGCCATGGGTTTTGTTAAAACCCATGTACAGCCTATTCCTGAAGACTTAAGTTTCTTAAAATATATCCCTGCCTCTTGCAAAATCTGCCAGATGTCAGACTACAATTCCAAGGAGCACCCCCTTTCCTATCCATCAGGCTAGAGGTTCTCTTCCTGGAACCAACTGGTAACTTGACTTTACCCACCTGCTCACTGCCAGATGTGCCAAGTACCTCTTAGTCTTGGTGGACACCTTCTCAGGGTGGGTGGAGGCATATCTCACAACTAACAAAAGGGCTCAGACACTTTCTGACCTCCTCCTCTGAGAGATCATCCCAGCCTCCCTCCAGTCAGACAATGGTACTGAATTCACTTCCCAAATTTCTCAAACTCTATCTAAAGCCCTAAACAACCCCTGCTATTTTCATATTCCCTACCACCCCTAATCTTCAGAAAAGGTAGAAAGAACTAACCGCTCCCTAAAAATCATTCTTGTCCCACTGTCACAGTAACTTCACCTCAATTGGGTAATATTTCTACCTCTGGTTCCTTTTTTAGGCTATGAGCTCTCCCTAAGCAACCTCTCTTCATCCCACTTTTCAAACTCTTGTATGGACATCTAGTCCTAACTCCTGGTCTTTCACCTAAATGCTCTCCCCTCCCTGACACTTACCCCATTATTTTGCCACCTCCGCTCTCTCCTATGTAACTTTGCTGACAGCCATCTACCATGCCCACTGACTGTCAACATTGGAGACTAAGTTTTTCTGTCACCTCCAGATAATTGGCTCTCACTTCTCTCTCCTAAATGGCAGGGTCCTTGAAAGGACCCTTCTCTCTTAAGCTTCAGAAGATGTTGAGACTACCCACCTTGTCCTCAGCAAGGAGCTGCCTTTCAACTAACAGAGTTTGATTGCATTCAGAAAGGAGCCTGTGATGGTTAGTGTTATGAACTTCACACAAGCTAGAGTCATTTGGGAAGAAGGATTCTCAATTGACAAAATACATTCATAAGACTGATCTGAAGGCAAACCTGTGGTTCAATTTTGTTGTTGTTGTTGTTTTTTGTTTTTTTGAGACAGGGTTTCTCTGTATAGCCCTGGCTGTCCTGGAACTCACTCTGTAGACTAGGCTGGCCTTGAACTCAGAAATCTGCCTGCCTCTGCCTCCCAAGTTCTGGGATTAAAGGCATGCCCCACCACTGCCCAGCATGGTTTAATTTCTTAGTAGTGATTTTTTTTTTGTGACTTGCATGGCTTGGGTTCTCAAACCTCAATAGAGGCTATGAGGAATGAAGGGAAGATTGACACAGAGACAAGCATTCAGTAAAATTAGGAAATTTTCTAACAACCCCTCCCCCAACTAAGAACTTCAGCATGTTTATTAGGTATGACTCAGAGGTAGAATTTAGCTAGTCTCTCTGGGAGGTCTCTAAGGTGACTGCTTTCAAGCTGTAAACATCCTGAAGGGGGAAGCTGCAGTTGCTATCTTGCATACCCTGATCAATCTTTTATAAACACCCAGACTCAGACTCCCAGGGAAAGCTATGCCATTTCTCTTGGGCCTGGTCCATATAAGGAGATAGCTTTGCTAAATGTTCTATCTGTCCAAGTCTTTGAAATTCCTAGCAAGGTCATGACCTTGTCAAAATACACAATCATTCAGGGCTTCTCACATTCAGTGATTGATGAACAATACAGTGATTGATGTCAGAGGACCCAGCCAATGGAGGTGGTATCATGATCTAGGACTGAGCAAAGCAATGCAGATCAAGCCAGTAAACAGCAATCCTATACGACCTCTGCCTTAGGTCCTGTCTCCAAGACCTCAGCTCATTTGGTATGACTTTATTTAAGTACACTGGGCCCTACAAGGCAATGTGGCTTTGCAAGGTTGTGCAAGGGACAGGTTTGGGCTAAGAGAGGTTAAGCACACTGCAGTCCATGGGTTGCCACACTGATTCCACACACATCAGCTTCACTTTACATTTGGTAGGGGCATAAGATATAGAGAAAGAACACTGTCTGGAGTGGGACTTGGTATGACTGATGATGGTGCTAGTGAAGACAGGCTCACACTGGCTTTGTACAGAGTACAAAGGCCCTTGGACCACTTCTGAGAGCAAGGCTGGAGCCCATCAAAGAGCACTTTGGTCTGGCCCCTTCTCTTCATTCTGAACAACCCAGAAGGGGCCTCCCTGCCACTTTGATTTAGTCGCCTGGTCAATTAGAATGGCAAAAGGCAACATAGTTAACTGCAGCTTGCTTTGTTTTAAAGGGTCTAGATCTCCAACATACCTCCCTTCCAAGCAGCCTCTGCCAAAGAGTGGTGCTACTTCCTGTCTTAGAAAATCCAACCACAACCAGCCTGATGGTTCTAGAGCAGTGAGCAAGTAGGGCTACAAGAAAGAAAGAGGCTGGCTGGGGTGCCTTCATGTGCAGCCTCCAAGCTCACAGGGTCCTGAGGCCCATGAAGAGTGTCAGTTCACAATCAGCAGGGAAGGACAGAGCCCTGATACTGTGGAAAGCCTAGATACTGTAAACATTAGTGTAAGCAAGGTGACTGGGGTGGGCAGGAGACAGCAAGCCCTCTCTGTAGTCACTTAGTGAACAAACATAGACAATAAATAAAACCATGGTGACGGCATCGAAACAAGGATGCATGAGAAGCAAACAGCAGGACCATAGTCCTTACACTGTCCCAGGACTCCTGGGTATGGCTGGGGCTTGTAAATTAACCCTGAAGCTATCTCCTGTCCTCAAATGCCCAGTGTGGTTCCCAGGTGGACATGAGTGTACCCTTCTCTTTCCTGAACTCAGGCTCTAACCACTGCTAGAGTGTTTTTTTCAGTCTCCCAAACCCAAACTGAAACAAAACCAAACAGAACTTAACCCCTGCCTCAGTTCTCAGTTGATCCAGAGGTGTAGACAGCACAGAATGACAAGCAAGGGAGACCGAAGCTGCCTCTGGCCTCAGGGCACTCTGGGGTGAGGTGGGGCCAGCCAAGCCTAGATTGGCAGCAGGAAAGTCTCTCTATGGTAGTAACCATAGTTCCACACAGCCTTAGGCAAAGGCCTGACTGAGAACAGAGTGGGCCTCTTCAAGAACTCTTCTTGTAAGGGAGCCAGTTAGTAGTCAACTCCCAGGCCTCAGGCCATCATCACCATAGTAGGTAGTTCAATGTCCTCTGGGCCACATAGCACTTGATAGTCACATATGCTCAGACCATACCTACATATTCACTCATACATACACACGGGCAGTTCCTCTCAAACACTCCAACTCAAGAAAGGAAGTTTTAAAGTGGAGTTAACGTCAGTGGTGGTGATGTTTATTTTCATGTGGATGGATTGGGTACCATCTTCTTCATATTCCTTTTGAGAGACCCACATCTTCTTTGTTTTGTTTTGTTTTATTTTGTTTTTTTGTGGTTTTTTGTGACAGGGTTTCTCTGTATAGCCCTGGCTGTCCTGGAACTCATTCTGTAGACCAGGCTGGCCTCGAACTCAGAAATCTGCCTGCCTCTGCCTCCCAAGTGCTGGGATTAAAGGCATGCACCACCACCGCCCGGTGACCCACATCTTCTTAAAGGTATCCAGAGAAGCAAGGATAAAGCCTCCAATCAATGTGAAATACAGTCTCTCCTGGGGTGCAGATATTCTGTTCATCACATCTTTTGGAACTAGTTTCTTCACTTCACTCAATAGCCTGTCTCCAAAACCTTTGAAAAGAATAGGATCAATCCCAGCACTTGGGAGGCAGAGGCAGGCAGATTTCTGAGTTCAAGGCCAGCCTTGTCTACAGAGTGAGTACCAGGACAGCCAGGGCTACACAGAAAAAATCTTGTCTCGAAAAACCAAAAAAAAAAAAAAAAAAAGGATCTCCTGAGAGGACAATGTTGGAAAAAGTGTACGTTATAAGTTGTCTTACTTCTGGATAGCAAACACCAGCATTTCTTGGATACCTTCACTCTCCTAGCCAATCAAGTCTGGCCTGAATAGCAGTTCAGGAGACAGAACCTGGAAGATCTGATCTCAATGGTACTGCCATCAGCAGGTAGTAGTGAGCCTTCTCCAGTCTCCAGTGTCTCATCCTTCTGGAAGTTTATGGACAGGTAGCAGCTCTTTCCTTTATGGCCTTGACAATCTCAAACTCGGAGGAATGGAAATCATAGCCCTCCTTCTGTAGGAAGACAGAAGTGTGAGACATCTCGGCCAGCAATGTTGATGTGCATGATGGAGTGAGGCATGGTTAAGCCTTCATAAATCAGGACCACATAGGTGACACCATCCCCAGAATCTAACACCAGGCCCGTGGTTCTGCCTGTGGCATAAAGGCTAAGCACAACTTGCATGGAAATGAAGAGAGCTAGAACATCGAAGGTCTCGAAGAAAACTTCTACAGCTCTTTCCTGGTTTTTCTGAGGGATTAAAGGCCCCTCTGTCAGGAGCACAGAATGCTCCTCTGAGAAAGTCTGCAGTTGGTCTTTAGAATGGACATAGTGTTAGATGCGTTCCATGTCATTCCAGTCCTTGATGATGCCATGTTCCATGGAGTAGCAGACTAACAGCCGCCCCCAGTGCTTCTCAGCTTTGGGGCCAAAGAAGATGTTCCCTTTGAGGGCTACTGCCATGACACAAACATGTTTGGGTCTGCCCACATAGTTTGGAAAGCAGTGTTTGGGGATCTGATCATCAGCAAAACCAGCTTTAATCACACTGGATCCACTGTCAATCACAACAAGCTGGTTGGCAATCACATAATAGGACTCCATGGCAGAGGAATCTTTCCCTCCGAGAAGGGAACTGTCAGCCCGGTTCGCAGCAAACACCACTGACCTCATTTGAGTTCTTATTCTGACTTTCACAGCAGTGGACTCTTAGAGGAAAATGAAAGAAACCCTTTCTACTCGAAGTTGATTTTGGTCATGTTTTATCATACCAATAGAGACCCTAACTGAAACAGAGCCACCATGATTGACAACTCATTAGTAGACCCCTGTAAAGCCCAACCAACTCTGTTTTTTAAGACATTTCCATTTTATGCAACACCAGGAGCAAAACTCCAATTACAGGAAGAAAATCAATCGTCCTGATCAAGCATTCTACAGCAACACACCCCTCTTAGCAACAAGCAGTCAGCTACAACAGCAGGGTCAAAGTACAAACGGAAAACTTAGTCATCTAGTTTGTCAAGTGATTTTTGTCCCCGTGTTCAGTTCTTCCAGATTACACCAGAAATGCAGTTTTTAAAATATTAACTTGCTGACCTGTATAGAAATTCCCCAAGTTTGCTGTAACTACAATAACTATCCTGTACCCCTAAACTTAGGGCTCTCACTCTGACCCTCTCCAATTGGGAAGGTAAGAGACCCTGCTCACACGCTCATAATAAAAACCCTTATGTGTTAACATTGGAATTGGCTCCTTGGTGGTCTTTGGGGAACCTGAAACTTAGGCATAACAACCTCAAGAAAGACATAAGGCACAAAGCTTTAGCAAGTCTTGATGTCAAGATAACATTTTATAAATTTAATACACATATTAAAATAAATGTAGCTCAATTTTCTCTCTGCTCTTTCCCTGTGTTCTTAAAGACTGACCAGATATTGTTGAATGCAGAAAGTTTATGGTATGCAGCAAACCACAGTGTTTTCAGGGTCCCCAACTCTAGTTGGAACAGTAAGGCGGTCGTGGTGCATGCCTTTAATCCTAGCACTTGGGAGGCAGAGGCAGGTGGATTTCTGAGTTCAAGGCCAGCCTGGTCTACAGAGTTCCAGGACAGCCAAGGCTATACAGAAAAACCCTGTCTTGAAAAACAAAAACAAAAAACAAAAACAAAAAACAAAAATGTAATTTCTATACCTAAGGTTGGGCAACTTCCTGAAAGAACAGGAAGAAAGCTTGTAAGAGCCAGAGAACTATGAACTTTCTAGGAGATCCTGTCTTCAGTATAAGAGAAATGCTTCACACATAAAATCACAACAATGTAATTACCCAATAAAGAATTAAAAAGTGGCCATACCAGTTAAACTGCCAATGTGGATGGAGTAAAAAAACCACAAGATCCGATGCTTAGATGAAGAGCTAAAGACAGTCACTGGCTGCTCAGAGAGAATCAGTCTTCCCCAGTGATGAACCAGTTAGTAAGTTATTCTGTTTAAATTGTTCATTCCTAAACACTCATCCATATGAGCAACACTAAATACTCTTACACACACACACACACACACACACACACACACACACACACATTAAACCTAAAAGCATTTGGCATAATTTAAATCAAACAGAAAGGAATGCACTTTCCTTAAGGAAGGTCTGCCATCCGTGTATCCCCAGCACTCTGGAACAAAATGAAGTTGACACCATTCTCCTTTCTATTGGACAGGATACATTCTTTCTACCATTTCCCTCCATTTCCTCTGTTGTCTATATAATGCTGTACAGAACTAAGTGCATGGAATGTTTAAAATATTTTATTTATCATCAATATTTTAGTTACTACACCATAGTTTTGTTGAGGTTTGGTCTGTTGATAGGTACTAATGGCAAATCCTCAAGAACTGCTTGACCTAGAGACAAGAGTGTCCAAATGTAGACCCAAGTGATGCTATATGAACTCGCCCCCAAGTTATTTTTGATTGATGAATAAAAATGCCTACAGCTGGGCAGAATTGAGATAGGTGGGGCTTTGTGTTCCCAAACTTAGGGTCAGAGCAGACCAAGAGAGGAGAGGGAAGAAGGTGGAGAGAGGAGAAAGACACCATGGGTTAGAAGTCAAGAAAGCATGGCCCTGGGGGCTAGTCAACTGAAGTTAAAAGTGGTCCAGATGAAACACTGGAAATAACTGGTACCAGTGGGACCCAGGCATGCAGGAACTCTGCCAGAGCAGACCTTGGGTATAAACTCTGCAGCGAATTCCACAATATCCAAAGGAAGGTCTACTCCCGGGGCTCTAACACACCCAGGATCACAGCATCACAGGATCCCAGGAGCTTGTTCACACCAGGATCTCAGGGTCCCAGAGGCAACTTGACTTCCAGGAGCTCTGACACACCCAGGATTTCAGGATCACAGGATCACAGAATTACAGGATCACAGAGACAGCTTGACTCTGAGGAGTTCTGACACAACCACAATCACAGGAAGGACAAGCTCCAGATAGATATAGCCAGGGCAGGTAGCACTAGAGTTAACCAGATGGCAGGGGGGCAAGCATAAGAAAATAAACAACACAAACC
>NW_022196913.1:48084382-48087517 GCF_008632895.1 Mastomys coucha | reverse complement strand
AACATCAACATAAGGAGCAAAACTACACCCTAGAAGAAGCAAGAAGAAAATTTAGGTCTTATATTCAGTATTTCTGCTTGGGATAATCCCATGTGAATATGTTAAGAGCTATACTCCTTTCCACTGTCCTTCTTATGTTCATTAATAGACCTGGTCAAATTCAATAAAAACATACAAAGAAATGAAATAAATTGTCTAGTGACTTGTTTTTATATAAATCAAGAACATAATAAAATATTAATTTTAAATTAATAGGCTTAATAATAGTTTTGTTCTACAATAAATAAAAGCAATTTTCAAAAAAAAAAAAAAAAAAAAAAAAAAAACCAGGGCATGTTGCAAAAGAAAGCAGGTTCACCCTAAACTATGACATTTAGGAAGCAGATTTGGTTCTGAAAATATTTCTGTCTATGTTAGTGGGATCAAGATCATACATGGTTCAAAAGCAAGAAGTATCTATCTTTTGAAAGTATATAGTATTGTGATATGTATTGACAATAAATCAATATTACTTCCTGAACACTATTTGATCCAATGTAAAGGCTGGGGAAGTAAAGTATGAAAATGGCAGCCATCATGTTCTCAAAGTTGGAAAAGTGAGAAATCCCCCAAATAGCTAGAAAACATAAGCAAGAAGATATTTAGCAGAAGCTAATCTTGATGCCAAAAACCAAACAATAAAAAAGAAAGCTAGCTATACATGAACACCTCTGATGAGCATACATGCAAAAGGCATTAATAAAATAATTGCAAGCCAAATGCCATAACACAAACAGATTTCCCATTAGCTTCAAGGCAGCTTCACCCCAGAGATGGAGGAAAGGTTCAATACATGCCAATTAACAAGCATAATCTACCATATAAATACACTAAAAAATAAAAAGATGATCACTCTAATTGATACATAAGAGACCTTTTAGAAAATACAGCATCCATTTGTGATGAAAGTCTTTCAGAGAATAGGGATACCAGGTATATATTTATTTCAACATGATAAAGGCATTATATAGCAAAAGTCATCCAAAAAAGAAAAATTTCAAAGTGTTTGTGCTAAAATCAGGACCAACACAAGGATGTCCACTCTTCTCACTTCTCAACATACTTCTTACAGTGTTAGCTAGAGCAATAAAACAAATCAAGGAAATGAAGCAAATACAAATGAGAAGGGAGGACATCAACATATATTTATTTTCAGATGATAAGTTTCTATACACAAAAACCAAATCATTAATAAAAACTCCTAGAGCTGATTAATATTGATAAAAGGTGAAAAACACAAAATTAAAACAGCAATTAGTATCCTTTTTATATACAAATGACAAACACAGAAATCAAGGTGACAATACCATTCTCAATAAACTGAAACAAACCAGCAACAAAAAGAACTTGAAATAAATAATGACAAAGATGGGCTGGAGAGATGGCTCAGCAGTTAAGAGCACTGACTGCTCTTCTGAAGGTCCTGAGTTCAATTCCCAGCAGCCACATGGTGGCTCACAACCATCTGTAATGAGATCTGATGCCTTCTTCTGGGATGTCTGAAAACAGCTACAGTGTAGTTGCACATAATAAAGAAATAAATCTTTAAAACAAAACAAAACAAATCCAAAAAATAATAATAATGACAAAGAAATGAAAATATTGTACCATTATGTTAAAATTTATTTTCCTTAAATTTTATTAAAGAAATAAGGTTTCTATTATTTTCAGGTGCAAATGTTTAAGTTCCAAACACCGGTATGAATTGCAATTATTTCTATATTTAGTACAAAAACTACTAAAATTGTTTCTTTTTACTCTTCAGCATTAGTTAGATAAATACATGTTATAGTAAGCTCAAACTGTCCTGTTTTGATAAATGAAAACCATCCCATTGTCTTGTAACACACAGTCCCTGGGGTAGGCAAGGATGAAAGTGATGAGAGAGAGGAGCTTCATCCCCTTGCCTTAGGGGAATTATGCAGCTCACTGCAATAAGAAAAAAGTTAACAGAAAAGAAGTTTCTTGAAATGATTTTTTTACTTTCTCAAATAGCTTTCTATAGAACTTAAAACTCATATGTTAAAGAAATTTCAAGTTTCTGCCAGCCATTTGGTTAAACAATAACTTACTAATCACTTTTAGGAACTTTGGCTTCCTGTTCCTCATATCCAGAAACTAAACCAGTGTAACTAGATAATTTCATCTATACACTACATCCAAGCATACATGCACATACATATATATGCATATTATGTAAATATTTTTATACACTATAACAATACTTCATCTTAAACCTCAAGGTTTTTCTTTTGTACACATCAGGTAAGAATAGTCTAACAGCATTATTTCCTACTTGTCATGAAACAATTATACCTTCAACTAAAAAACGTGAGTTCAATTACAATTAATAGTAACTGCTTTACAGAACATAATTCCAGTTTCATCAGAAAAAAGCTTACCAATATTTAGAATATCCAAACAAAATTTGCAATGTCACCCAGGTGTATAAAATTGCCCGGTCTAGAAAGCCAACTGGCTACATGATACCCGAACCATAGAGAGGTTCACTAATAGTTGAGAAGTATGTTAAAGTAAAACTTTGGCCTTTGTCTTTGGATAATACTATTAGGCTAAGGAAAATGTGTGCTTTTATACAACTTTTTTTACTATATTTAAAAACATACTACATTCCTAAAACACAGTCTCAGTCATGTCTCTACTCTGCAAACAACTCTGTCAGTAAAGCAAGACTCAAACCTATCACTTTAGCTAATTCCAAGCAAAGCTATTCTGAATACGCTGCAATAGCACACAGTCAAAAAACTCACTACTTCTTTTTCACTTATTTATGTGCCTCAATGCTCTATGAAAAACAGTCAAGTTATTGCACCACCAGAAAAACACAAAACAGTGTCTGGCTTCAGTCAGTAGAGCATGAGGTTCTCAATCTCAGGGTCATGGGCACCAATTGTAAAAGGAATTAAACACTCTAGGCAGCCCATATATAAGACACACAATCCAGGTACTTCATTTACAAGCTGTAAGCCTAGACTGGACAGGTATAGAGTTATACTAACTTATTTCCCAACCATAATGTCCCATTTTAATTGCTGTTTTTCCAGCCCATGGGCTCACTGTCCATCTCCTCACATG
>NW_022196913.1:48081717-48084372 GCF_008632895.1 Mastomys coucha | reverse complement strand
CCTCTCTCCTGAGACTTTCCACTAGATCTTCAAGTCCCGCCTTTCTCCCTCTACTGTCCAATCACAGGCTCTATCATTTTATTGACTAGTTAAACTGGGGAGCAAGGTTGAAATAGCATTATTTGAGGTACTTGAGGATCTGCTCTTCAGGGGCAACTAGATCTTGGGAGCCAGTGTGTAGTAGCATTTAAATACAAGCAGCACCAGACTAACCCCTGACAATAACTGTGCCTTATCTGACCAATAACCATCAACATCTTTACTTAATATACAACCCGTACAAATATTTTCAGATCCTAGCACCCATAGATAGCTATGGCTTCTGGTAAAATGTAAATATGTCACATTCTTACAAACTCAAGATAGAAAGTGAGCAGATTATCCAGTGTTTCTGCAACAGTCCAGTATCTAATCTGTAAGAATTTAAGGGCTGTCAATAACAGACCAACAGAGAATGTCACTAAACAAAGACAACAGACACAATATACTATATTCCAAAGTTACAACCATGGATTAAGCTTTAAAAGGAAGTTACATGACCTTTATATTTGACTTTTATAATAAGAGTCTCATTTGCAAATTACAGAAAGTTCACCTTGGAAGTAAACACTAAGAGTCCACATACCCCCATTGCCCTGGCCTGAAAGACAGCACCAGTTTCCCTTTTTATTGAGCTAGCTGACCTGTTCCACAGTGCAGCAGAGTGCATAGGTTTCTCCACCAGCGGAGTGAGCTACTTCATGTGGAAATGCAGGGAATACACTGTCCTCACTGGAGGGAAAACTAGACAGGCACATGAAGGAAGAATGTGGAGGGATGGTTGGAAAAATCACAGGCCAGGACACAAGACTGTGAAAAAGAAATCATTGAGAATAAGTCCATGACTAATATGATTTTTAAATTATTGCTCTGTGGAATGAAAACTAAAGTTGCTAACCGGATAGAAAACATCTGCATCCTGGTAAACCATAGTATAGTGTAAAAACATGAAATAAACAATACCACTAATAGAGAGGCTGAGATAGGAGAAGCAAGATTTCAAGACCCTCATGTTGTACACAGCAAGACACTGTCACAATACTGTTTTTATTAGACTGAACTCTGGCTAACTCAAATTGTCAGGTCATTTCAGTGCTATGAGCACTGGGATTCCAAGCTTTCCTTCTTCATGGAGTCTTTATAAATAGTTGAAGTTATGAACTACTTTTAATCTTAGCAGATGAATCTCTGTGAGTTACTGTCTAGCCTGGTCTACATAAAGAATTCCAGAAAACCTTGTCTTAAAAATCTTAAAACAAACAAACAAACAAACAAAAAAACCAAAAACAAAAAGTTAGGTAATGTTATATGGGGATGAGTATATTAGCTTATTTAAGATTTAATGCCTAAGTGATTTAAGAACAAATGTTATATAATTAAAATCCCATGGGGAAAAAATTCCATTGCATGTTCTTAACATCCTTTTGTACTTAGAGAAAAAATCTAATTTTTTTTTTGGAGAGGGTTTTCAAGACAGACAGGGTTTCTCTGTATAGCCCTGGCTGTCCTGGAGCTCACTCTGTAGACCAGGCTGACCTCGAACTCAGAAATCCTCTTACCTCTCTCCCAAGTGCTGGGATTAAAGGTGTGTGCCACCACTTCCTGACTAATTTTTTTTCTCACAGGAAAAACAAGTAACCATGGCATAGGAAGGGTACCTTTCCATCCTGGTGGTACCACCCAGCTGGAGTGGCAGTATTAGCAGAATAAAATCCTGAAAGGAAAAGCAGGTACACATGAGTATTTTAAAGCCATAGTATACCTATGGATGTTCTCTAGATATTGTGGTGGTGTTGGTGCTTTAGAAGTAAAAGTAGAATTAGAATAATTAGCACTTTCAAATTGAAGGTTTTAAGGGTTCTAGTGACTGTAGAGAGAATATCTTGTACATTTGGTGGATGCATCACCTTTCAATTAAAAAAAATTCATGGCATTTAGGAAAGGGTAAATAGAAGGTGGGACATCCAGGAGGCAGAAAGAATTCTGTGATAGAGCCAGGTGTGGGAGATTTGCCTGGGAAAATGTGACCAGACAGACACATGGTACATGATTCCAGGTAACCAGCCATGTGGCAGAATGTAGATTTGAGTAAGTGGGTTATAATACATTGTGGCCTAGTAAGAGAAGAGCCTAGCTATATGACCAAGGTATTTGTAAATATATTTTGAGTCTAAGTCTTATTTCCGGGAGCATGGGGCTGGGAGGAAGAATCAAGTCCAAACTTCTACAGGTGACAACTTAAAGCAAAATCTAAATCTGAGATGACCAGTGTATAGTTAGATTTTCTGGAATTTGATGATGGTGTTTTTCTGGAACTCAATCTACTTTGTATAAATTTAGATTGGGAATGAAAAGCATGGTGTGATTTTTTTTTTTTTTTGATATTAACTAGATGAGTTATTAGCTATTTGGCTTATGTCACAGTGAAGACACTGAAGTTTGTGTTCTTCAGTATTTTTATGAATTTAAAGACACAGTGATACCTAGTCCTAGCCTTTGGGAGATGGCACAAGGAGAATAGTACTTTCACAGGAAGGCAACAGAGTAGAGTGAAGGAAACCGGCCTGCAGTTTCACTTCATTCCGTGGGTGATTTACGAACGGGAACTTGAGGTCC
>NW_022196913.1:48080692-48081182 GCF_008632895.1 Mastomys coucha | reverse complement strand
CGGTTGAGACTCCTCCGTGAAATCAGCAGGGCCACCACATATTCACCCTTTTAACTGATATAAACAAATAGGGAAATGCAATACGAACTCTACACAACTACATGGGCGAAAAGGGCGGAACACCTTCCGGCTCAGCCATCCAAGGCGATAGCGCACCATGGAAAACCAGGCCAAGAAACGTCTGTAACCCAGACGACCCTCATCCACGTGCCGCCTAAATTGGCTTCTCAGCCAGAAGGGTCAGTGCACCAACTTCCATGTAGTGTGCCAAGGTTCATCCGCAAACCCAAAGTCCAAGGTCCATAGTAATCTCCGAAGATGTCTGACGTAACTGCAGAATTCAACAGGGTAGGATGCAGCCAGGAGTCAGAGCTCGTCGTCGGAGTCTGATTTCAGAATGATGCAAATTAGTTCTTAACAGTTGCTGAGGAACCGAATTAACCTGTGAATACCCGGAGGCTGGAGCGCTGCAGAGCCAGAAAGTGTAATC
>NW_022196913.1:48067110-48080307 GCF_008632895.1 Mastomys coucha | reverse complement strand
TCGGGTCGAGTAGCTGTTTCTGGTGTCGGTTGAGACTCCTCCGTGAAATCAGCAGGGCCACCACATATGTAGAGAACCCGTAATTCAAGGAAGGATACAACCTCGATTGGAACCAGAACCTAAATGCCAGGATTATGAAATGTCTCATTTGAATGAACTTGTTTCTTAGAAGAAATATTTTCATAGCTGTCTTGGAAAAGGAGTCTCTTTACAATCATAGTATCTTCACATGTTTTTGCTACACTGCATTACAATCTCAAAGAAATTGGCAAGTCTTTCTCATTGGTTTCCTTGTGGAATAAAGAGTAAAAGCACTAATATTTTTTTAAAAAAATCATTCTTTTAGAAAAGCATTAACCAGAAGGAAGGCATATAGCACAGTAGAAAGGATCTAGACTGTAGAGTCCGGCCAGCGGATCTACTTGGGTTCGTGGCTCTCTTCAAACTGGAGGTTTGACTAGACCTGTAGAAATAAACGGGCAGAGAACAAAGAACAAGATCTACGCTAAGTAAATGTATCAAAGCGTGCTTTACTTGGGGTAAAATGGGTTTTTATATCCAGGCACAAAGTGAAACCACAATATCTAAACATAATGTATGCATAACGTAATACAACAGCAGACGTAGAGACGCTGGGTACTTAGCAGCATTACATCGCACACAGGCAGTCAGTCTGTTTACAGTGAGCAAAGACTTCAAGCAGGAGGCTTAGCAGAAGCTAGCTGTAAGTCCTCTTTTGGTTTCAGGAGGAGCTGCAGTGTTTGTGGGCCTCAGTCCCAGGCTGACAGTTCCGCTTTTGCTTTTAGAACTCGGCAACAACGTTTGGGCAGAATTGAGGGGAGGCAACACTAGAATTTGGTTTTTACCTAGTTACTTCTACTCCCTAATTTGTCAGATATAAAACACTGGGATTATTAATATTGCCAAAATATCCTAATTGATTGAAATTCAAAAATATGAGGAATTAGAAATTTGTTGGCGGTAATCCAGGGGTCTCTCTAATTTGGTAATTGGAGAAATAGGTCCAATATTGTGCAGTCCATATACACTTTCTGCTTGTTTGTACATGTCAGTGTCTTGCTGCGTACCATCTTGAAATCAGGCTTCTCCTATCTCAGCCTTTCTATTAGTAGGATTGTTTATTTGATGTTTTTATACTATACTATGGTTTTCAGAACAGCTTACATATTTCAAAAATGTATACAGCCATAAGAAACATAGACAATTAACTTGGGAGGTGGCTTGTAAGAGAAAACAAAGAATGAGACTGAATGCTTTGCTTGATGTTTGTAACTATTGTATCAAGTTTCAAGAAGATGACTTTATAAGTTACTCTTTCTCTGAGATGAATGCTTTTCAAAATCATCACAGCCAATGAACCAGATTCTTACCCTCACCTAATGTCTCTGCCACCCTCCAAGTAGAACCATTGTTCATTGAAACAGTTGGTGAATGGCTTCATGGATAGACCATCTTAATACACACATTTCTTAAACGGATGTAACCTATCCTCTGTGGGCTGAGATTGAAGACAATCACTCAAGTCAAATAGCTTTGACCATAGCAGGAAATTTGTATCCCAAAATCATGCCTACAATTCATTTCTTGGTGCAGCAGAACTGTCAACTCTCAGCTTAGCTGCGATGGAGGCAAAATCCTTTGGTGATGTGAGGGTCATTGAAATACAGCCTTATTACAATGAAACCCAATGTCTAAAAATTGTTCTTATTTTGGGCTTGTACCACAATAAGAGCCAAGATTTTAAACTCTACTAAATACAAAACAAACAAAAAGACTTTATATATTCATGTTCATTTAAGAAAATACTAGTAGTGATGTATTATTTTTAAGTATACAGTTAATATGTTTGGAGTTATTTAAAATTTATATTGAGAAAAATGTATTTTCACTATTGCTGTAGATGAGCATCTACATAAGACTGTTAAATTGATTGTTGTTTTATATCAAACAACTTTTATAATACTTATTGTTATTGTTATAATATTTTATAAATTTTAAGGAATATGACAAAAAAGATATTGTAGGTATTGAAAGAGGGGTCTATGGGAGGAGCAGTGGTACAAAAGGGAAATAAGAATGTGATTCAATTATATTTAATTAAAATATGTTTTAAAATATTAACAAATTCAGATAAATTGAAATCATGTAACTTTTCTCATCATAATGCAATAAAATTTTTAAAACAAAAAAACAAAAAAAACCAAAAACAGTATTAAAGTTTCCAGATATACTTACTGTAAGTTATATAACCTGATATTCTTAGAGGCCTTTTATATTAAGGAGTTTGTAGTAATTAGAATACCAATGAAAACATCAAAATGAAATCATCAAATATAACTGTTTTGAAGAAAACAATTTTAGTACCTACCTGTATCAAGGGAAGACCTGCCTGTTTTCACTTTTTTAAGTTTTCCCTTCCTGAAAGATACCACTACTTTGTCTTTGTAGAGTACTGACAAACTCAGTCATTTTGAGATGTGATTTAGGCTTGAATGGAAATAGAAATATGAAGTGAAGTTGTAGTCTGGTGGTTTGGATGGCACTAATATTAAAAATAGAAGTGTGTTTTGTGCTTGAAGGTCCCTGAACAGTGGAGTGTTGAGCTCCATTGATTTCAGTGTCACTGTGCAAAGATGGTGAGAGAGAATTAGTTCTGTGTGGATTCCCCAAAGCATCTGCATTCCTGCTGCTGTGCTGCAACTGTTGCATTTTTCTGCCTCTGAAGTCTGTCTTGTTCTTCTCTGCCCTCTTCTCCTTCTGGGAAGAATCTAAAGAAAGCCTGTTACCAACAGTGTTGCCCACAGGCATAAAGCAACCCTGTGTCTTTTAGGAACCATTGGAGCTATGAGTGTGTCCATTAAAAATGACAAAGGTGTCTCCAGGATGCATTAGTCCACGTTTCCTTCCTGGAACTAAAATCGTCATTTGCACTATCTTTATTCCAACTGCTCAGTCCACTTGCTTTCCCTTAATTTTCTGTCTCAATCTTCTTAATTATGTGATTTCTAAAGAATAAAGGAATTTAAGGCAATGTATCTAACTTGAAAGCTAAAATACAAATTCTCTTTGGTACTTACTGTTTCCCCTCCTAAGTACTAGAAAGCAAAATGATCAACATTTTATTTGTTGGAACAAAGGATAATTCTTGTCCAAACTAAAGATATGAACATTTTTTCTTTTGTTTTTCATCTTTTTTAAAAATAGAGTCTAGATTACCTACTACTTAAATGGCCTTCTACTGGCATTTATCAAGTACTGAAATTACAAGCACACACAGGCATATCCACTGGTGGTCTGTAACTTTCTCTAAAAGATTAACTAGAAACTATCATCTCTACTCTAGGAGTTGGCATTTATTTACTCTGTGAATAACATGTTTTTCATAAAATGAACAATACATTTTCCCTGAGTCTCTGCTCCTGGTTCTACATTTGTTTTTTATATAAGCCATTTTCTAACATTTAAACCCAATACCACAACATATAGGATTGAAGTCCTGTATTCAACTGCTATGCCTACTCCAATGAAGTCTTATGAAAAGCCCAAAAGCTTGGCCACAGACCAGAGGTGAAAAAGCTTCAAAGGAAGCCAGTCTCTTGGAGCTCATTCATGGTATCTAACTCAAAGGTAGCCCAGATATGTCCTTGCAAACTCACGTGCTAGGTGCCCACCAAGATATTATTTATTATCGCTAAACAAAAATGGACATTACTCTCTGACCTTTACCAATGTTCCAACATCTTAGCCAAACCCTGACTTGGAATTTCGTAAAGAATGTTACCCATCCTGACTAATTGCCTTTGGCATTGTGGGTAGGGTATTGAAGCTTACAGAATGGGAGACTTATCCCTGGGCAAGGTCAAGTAGAATCCTCATTTTCAGTCACATAGGGCAGCTGAGCCACTCCTAGAAATTAGCAAGAAGGAGACTTCCAGGAGATTAGCAAGAGGGGGGCTGGGAGGGGGAGAGAGAGAGAGAGAGAGAGAGAGAGAGAGAGAGAGAGAGAGAGAGAGAGAGAGAGCAGCAGTCAGCAGCAGAGCATTCACGGCTCCTAGCAAGAGCACTCGGCCTGGAGTATGGGTTGGGTGTGTGCAGAAGAGGTGGCTGTTTTACACCCGGTGTGTTTTCGACAGCCTCAGATGTACCTCGACCACTGAGCTGCCAGATTTTTCTTTTCTCTTTTGTAATGACTGTCAAAGTCTGATGCCAGTTTTGAGAAATACACTCAGATTCAGCACTTCCTTGTGTCTATTCTGTTTATCATCTGCTGAACAGAACTCTACTCATCCTGCGGAACAAGGGATTCCCGCAGCAAACCCAGTTCGTGGCATTCAACCACAAAGTAGCTGGCTTAATACTATTCCAGATGGTATGATATAAGAATCAAGTATACAGTATACTTAATATACAGTATACTTGAGTATACATTATACCCAGTAAATTTTTTACAAGAAAAACGACAACGCTTGAACAATTAACACAAAAATGTGTATGTATTTAGATGCTACAAATATCCAAAGGCAAAAATATATGGTCACAGGCTTACAAATACATGACAAATGCTATACTAAATTCACATCCTGGCTACTCTACATGTTGGGTTTTTTTTTTTAAGTAGTATTAATAAATACAAAATTTGTTTAAGTAACATTAATAAGAAAAAATCATTTGTCTTCATAAAGATATATAAATAACAATATCCAAAACTGGATTACATCAGTAATTCATTCTTTCAATTGTCTGTCTACAACATTACTCTAATTACACTTCCAACTCCAGACTGAGGGTCAGACTGCAGCACTACCAGATGTTGTCTTAAGGTCCTCTCCCTAGTGCCAACTTGATTTCTTGGTAATGATGGTCTGACTATATAGAAAAATCATAGAGGAGAGATCCAAAAACACTAAAACAAAATCCCCACCCATTTCTCCTTGTCTCAGGCTCTGGCTGAATCTTTCATGAACTATGATAGCAAATTCTGAGAACACCCAACTCTCATAAAAGACCAGTGAAAGAAGAACACAAACTGGAATTAAAAGAAAGCCTATTTTGTCCCAAATCAGAGGAAGCCTGCCTGTTAAGATAAAAGATTGAGCAGGAAGTGAAGATCCACTTGAATATATTAAAATGCAAATTATACTAGCCCTCACCTCACAAACACCCAGAAACCAACAAAATGATGTATTTACAAATAAATAAATAAATAAATAAATCAAGCTGGGTGCAGGACTTAAACCCCAGCACTCAGAGACAAAGGGCAGGCAGATCTCAGTGAGTTCAAGGGCAGCCTGTTCTACAAAGTGGACAGCCAGGGCTATACAGAAAACCCTGACTCAAAAACAAAACAAAATTCTGACAATCAGTTTTCCTGTGTAAAACCATTATGACTCTTTACATAATCAATAGTAGCATATCCAACAAGAAAATGCATGTTTTACTGGCAAGAAAATACATTGTTAACAATATATATTCTGTGCTGCTACAGCAGACTAGACAAATGTACATTTGGAAAACAACTGTGTAAGAAATATAGTAAAACAGACATTTAAATAACTCGCATTATTTGGATTTGTATTAAAAAGTGAGACTCCACAAGCAGATCATCATGTATTTAGGTGATGCCATGTGAACCTTCTCTCTATTTTAATTGGTCAGTAAAAGGTTAAAGCCTATGATTAGGTAGTGGAGGGGAAAGGTGGGACTGGAAGCCCAAAAAGGAATAGCAGGTAGAGGGAGGAAAAAGAGAAAAGGAAGAGGAGAGGAGGAAGCCACTATGGACCAGAACAACGTGGCCAGCAGAAACCTCTGTTAGATTCCGGCGTGGGTCCCCCACTTGCGAAGAAACAGGAGAGAGATTGCTGTAAATTACATGAGTTTTTTATTGCCAGTATAATGGGGTCGTCCTGCATTCAGAGCAAAGGAGACAAGGAGCAAAAAAAGCACACAAACTTTTTATACCTTTCAGTACATAGGTTTACAACATGAGTTGGTTATTTCTCATTGGTGGAGCCCATTGTCTTTTGTTCTCATTGACCTCTGTGTCCCAGGTGAGGGGGAGATACAGATTGCAAGTAGGAGGGGTGTTTCCTGGAACCGGGAATTACTCCCCACAATTAGGGCATCTCCTGGGGACTGATGTTTGCTCGGTAAACTCTTCTGAAGCTCTGTCTTTAGGCTTAATGGATATTCCTTGCTTCTTGGTATTTTTATGAGGTGTCCCGTTTGTTCAATTTTTACACCTCAAGTAATAAGGAATCTTAGAGTTGGGAAATAAGTTAGTATTGTATTATATTTACTCAATCTAGACATATGACTTACAATTAAAATATTTGGATTGTGTGTCATTTATATGAGCTATTAGGGTTGGAAATTTTAGCAACAAATTGCCACACCTTATGTCCAGCTTAGAACAAGTAAGCTGAGATGAAAATCCATCCCCTACCCCCAGTAGGGCTTCACTCTAAAGCTGCATCAGGGTGGAAATTAAACATGCAATAAGTTTAGGGTGTCTACAGAGAACTAACTGAGAGGCTCCCTGCCCAAGCCCCAAGCAAACCTAGGCAACCAGAGGCAGGCATTCCAACCCTGAGCTGGGACACAAGGTGGCGCCAATGTCACAACATAGTTGAGTTCTTTGAGCCTGAGGGAAAAACCAAGAACCCAAAGTCAAGGCTGCCTGAGAAGCAGCCTTCACAACTGAAGATCAGCAACTGAAAAAACAGCAGCTGTCTTTCCGAAGCTTTCTCACAGACACAATGGGCTGATCTAGGCATTTCGGCACCAAGCCAACCCTCCCATGCACACTTTCTGATTTCTGATATGCCTCCACTTTTAAAGAGGGCACAGGAGAGTCAAACCAGCTCTCCCAAATGCTTACACTGTGGGTTGCCTAAGATCAATGCGTATGCTGAAGGCTATAGCCCAGACAAAAGACGCAGAGGGCTCAAAACCATAAAAGCCAAGGGTCTTTGTGCAGCCAGCCCTCCCTACTAATAAAAGCATTTGAAAGGACCACAATTTCCTAAATTGAACACCAGAAGGAAACAAAGATACCAAATAATAGGAATCAAAATAGCAATTACTGCAATCTTTTTTTCCTTCACTTCCTCCCAAGTGAGTAAGGAGCTATAGAGAATTAAGGAGTTTCTTAACTAGTGATTATAAAAAGCAGTAATTTTGTTTTTGTTTTTAACAATCTTAGCTTCTCAGAGTATATGTGACCAAAGACTAAGAAATTAAATTTGCCAAGGGACATTGAAGAAAATTTTGCATTTTCTACAGACTAACTCTAAAAGCTATACCAGGATCCACTCTGAAGTAACACTTTACCAGCAAAACCTGTCATTTTAAACACGATCTGCCTTCACCAAGCAAAGTGAATATTTTGATTGATTAGTACTTAATTTTAACTCAACAAATCTGTCCTGAATAGTTAAGATTCAGTCATCATAGAGACAACAGTACAATACCAAAGTAATGAAAATGTAGCTCTAGCTTTTGTCTTTATAACAAGAAACTACACTAAGGAATAAAGAATGCTAATATGAACATATATTAAGAGTCATGGCCCCAGAGAAACAATGTGAAATCATCTAAACCAATATGAAGACAACCAGGCAATTGAGCACAGTAATGTATGAACAGAGATCTTAAATGCTAAATATGTATGAGCCAGCTGCACAGGTTAATAAAATGCAATACTGACATACATATTGAGAACAGTTTGCTGTGGGGACAAACATGCACAAAAGTGACAATAAGAAGACTCAAAATTAAGAAAAAAATTGGAGAATAATACCCAATAAACAAAGACAAGTGCTAAAATGATCAGAAAGGAAAAAAAATCTAGACTGGGCAAAAGAAAACTCAGAAAGAGTTTATTTGGAATAAAAAAAAAGGAAAATAAAATTAAATAAATAAATAATAGGGGGAGAGGTGGGGACAGAAACTGACAGAACAGTCTCACTGGGCAAAAAACGTGGGTGAGTAGGTGTCTCAGAGTTTTATTGCTATGAAGAGACACCATGACCAAGGAAACTTTTATAAGGAAAACATTTCACTGGGCTGACTTACAATTTCAGAGGTTTAGTCCATTATCATCATGGTGGGAAGCAGGGCAGCATCCAGGCAGACATGGTGCTGGAGAAGGAGCTGAGAGTTCTACATCTTGATGTGTAAGTAACAGTAGGAGACTGGGTCCACACTGGGAGTAATTTGAACATATATTAAGACCTCAAAGCCCACTTTCAGAGTGACACACTTCCTCCAACATGGCTACACATACTCCAATAAGGCCACACCTCTTAACAGTGCCACTTCCTATGGGACAAGCATTCAAACACATGAGCCTATGATGGCCATTCCTATTCAAACCATCACAGTAGATAAGTCTTCAGACAGTAAGTTCATAGCTAAAACTACATAAAAATTAAAATTTTCAGATATCTTCACCAACCCACAAGACAAACTACTCATCCATTCCGGGGATTAGACCCAGGAAGGGTAGATAGAGCTGGTAGAAGAGACAACAAAAACAAAGGGGTAATTAAGTGATAGCCTTTCCAGACTCAGAATTATGGCCCTTTCCTGATTTTTGGCAAAACCAAATATGTTTTCTGTTATGTATGTACTCTTTCTCAAGCAAGAAAGAACATCAGATCCTTTCTCGGAGAAATCACAGCACGCACCCCAAAGGACCTCAGAGCCAACCCTAATCCTGAGTCCCTGCATGAAGACCCTGAGAGATAAAGTGAAGCCTGGGTGGCTGTACAGACTCCAAGATGTTGGAGGTGCCAAAGCTGTGAGACATCTGCTAGAGAGAGTTGCTTACATGGAGTGGAACCAACCTGTTAGAGATATATTCTGCAGGCAGAAAGATGGAGGAATGGAGCCATCTAAGCCCTCTGATATCAGATATTACGCTAGAGCAGTGGTGGTTCTCAACTTTCCTAATGCTGAATCCCTTTAATACAGTTCCTTGTGTTGTGGCAACCCCCAACTATAAAATTATTTTTGTTGCTACTTCATAATTGTAATTTTGCTGCTGTCATGAATCGTAATGTAAATATCTCTTTTCAGATGGTCTTAGGTAACCCCCTGTAAATGGGTCATGATACACAGCTAGAAAGTGCTGAGCTAAGGGATTTGGTGTTTACATGCTGCTGTATCAGTCTTTTTTGTTCCAGCATTTTCTGACTATGCCCCCATTCCTCCTTTTAGGAAAGGTAATGTGTATATCTGTTCCATTGTATGCTGAAATTAATTCACTTTTAGAATTCACAGGGTTTTACTGAGACTGTGGACGACTATGGGGGCTTCTGAAGTAGGATTAAATACACTTTGCATTATAATGATGACCTCTGAGCCTTTGGAGCCAGGGAGAATATAGTGGTTTGAATGAGAATGTCTCCCATAGGCTCAAATATCTGAATCCTGGTGGTGACTTCACAGGCTACACCTTGCTAGGGGCAGGCTCTGAGGCTAGCATGTAAAGTAGCCTCAATCCAGTTCACTCTCTCTGCTTCTTGTTTGGGGTTTAACATGTATCTCTCAGCTCTCTGCCATGATGGTCTCATTCCTCTGGAAGTACAAGCCAAAATAATCTCTTCCATAAATTGCCTTACTCATGGTATTTTATTATAGCAACAGAAAAGAAAATAATATCGATTATAAACAATTGAAGATTAAAACAGATTTTTCTTAATCTAAAAAGTTTAAATACTGCAGACAGTGTCTGATCGCCCTGCACAGCAGAACTGCTGCTCTAGCTTCTGGGTCTTGGCAGCCATGTACTCGTCCTACAACCAACAAAAGGCAAGACAATAAACAACAGTTGCAGCTCCCTGCCACACAATTAACTTAAAAACACCCCAACAGATTTCCAAATAGAGTCTCACTTTTTTAACCCTAAAATAATTAAGCTTCACTCTTTTAATTATTGTCTGTAAAGTAAAGCTATTGGTGACAACAGTGGTATGTGTTGTCCAAACTACAAATGAGTTGATTTTACTAATTATTAAAATTTTATATGTTCACTTATTTTTTTCAAAAATTAGATTCATAAAAAGAAAATGTTTTACCATATGCAGACGATTAACTGATAACAATATGTACTAGATACTTGTGTATTTTTCCTAATTCTCAGTATTACTAGCAATGCTGAGATAAACTAAATAAATTAAATTGTTCTGTGCAAGAATATCTACTTGACTGTCTGGGATGGTGCCCTAAGTAGTCCTTTTGGGCGCAAGCTCCGCAGCCAGTCCCACAACACCCAGAGGAAGCTCCACTCCCAGGTGCTCTGACACACCAGGATCACAGTTGTGGAGGACACAACATCTGTCTCAACACTGGGTGTAACTGGGACCAGAGGGACCAGGCACACAGGAACTCTACCAGCCCAGTGGCTCTGGTTCCTTCCCGTCTGTCTGGGCTGGTGTCCTGAGCAGACCTTGGGTGCAAATTCTGCAGCCAGTCCCAAAACACCCAAAGGAAGCCCCACTCACAGGTGCTCTAACAAGCCCAGGGTCACAGGATCACAGAATCACAGGACCACAGAGCCAGCTTGACTCTGAGGAGTTCTGACACAACCAAGTTCACAGGAAGGACAGGCTCCAGTCAGATTTAGCAAGGACAGGTAGCACTAGAGATGACCAGATGGTGTGGGGGAGGGGGGAAAAGGGGGGGCAAGCATAAGAAAGTAAGCAACACAAACCAAGGTTACTTGCCATCATCAGAACCCAATTCTCCCACCATAGCAAGTGCTAGACACACCATCACACTGGAAAAACAGGATTCAGATATAAAATCACTTATGATGATGATACAGGACTTTAAGAAAGACATAAATAGCACCTTCAAAGGAATACAGGAGAAAACAGGTAAACAGCTAGAAGTCCTTCAAGAGGAAACACAAAAATCCCTTAAAGAACTACAGGAAAACACAATCAAACAGGTAAAGGAAATGAACAATACCATCCAGAATCTAAAATGGAAATAGAAACAATAAAGAAATCAGAAAGAGAGACAATACTGGAGATACAAAAACCTAGGAAAGAAATCAGGAGTCATAGATGCAAGCATCACCAATAGAATACAAGAAATAGAAGAGAGAATCTCAGAGGCAAAAGACACCATAGAAAACATTGATACAACAGTCAAAGAAAATGCAAAAAGCAAAAAGCTCCTAACCCAAAACATCCAGGAAATCCAGGATGAAATGAGAAGACCAAACCTAAGGATAGTAGGTATAGAAGAGAGTGAAGACTCCCAACTTAAAGGGCCAGTAAATATCTTCAACAAAATTATAAAAGAAAACTTCCCTAACCTAAAGAAGAGATGCCCAGAAGCCTATAAAACTCCAAATAGTCTCAACCAGAAAAGAAATTCCTCCCGTCACATAATAATCAAAACACCAAATGCACTAAACAAAGAAAGAATTTTAAAAGGAGTAAGGGATAAAGGTCAAGTAACATATAAAAGCAGGCCTATCAGAATTACACCAGACTTCTCACCAGAGACTATGAAAGCTAGAAGATCCTAGTCGGATGTCATGCAGACCCTACGAGAACACAAATGCCAGCCCAGGCTGCTATACCCAGCAAAACTCTCACTCACCATAGATGGAGAAAGCAAAGTATTCCATGACAAAACAAAATTTACACAATATCTTTCCACAAATCCAGCCCTACAAAGGATAACAGATGGAAAACACCAACATAAAGAGCAAAACTACACCCTAGAAGAAGCAAGAAAGTAATCTTTCAACAAACCCACACAAACCTAATTCCACTTCTTACAACAAAAACAACAGGAAGTAACAATTATTTTTCTTAATATCTTAATATGAAAATTAATATTACCAACATATCCTAATCAATTGAAACCCAAAAGTATGAGGAATTAGAATTTGTTAACTGTCATCCAATGGTGTCTCTAATTTGGCAACTGGAGAAATAGGTCCAATATTATACAATCCATATACACTTTCAGCTGGTTTGTTCATGACAATGTCTTTTTTTTTTTTTTTTTTTTTTTTTTCGAGACAGGGTTTCTCTGTGTAGCCCTGGCTGTCCTGGAACTCACTTTGTAGACCAGGCTGGCCTCAAACTCAGAAATCCACCTGCCTCTGCCTTCCAAGTGCTGGGATTAAAGGTGTGCGCCACTACCGCCCACGGTGACAGTGTCTTGCTGTGTGCCACATAATGGTCTTGAAATCATGCTTCTCCTATCTCAGCCTCTCTATTAATAGTATTGTTTATTTCATATTTTTATACTATACTATGGTTTTCAGAACAGCTTACATATTTCAAAACTATTTATACAGCCAAAAGAAACACAGACAATTTACTTGGGAGGTGGCTTGTAAGAGAACAAAGAGTGAGACTGAATATAGACCCAAGTGATGCTAATTGCCTCCAAATTATTTCTGATTGGTGAATAGAGAAGCCAATAGTCAATAACTGGGCAGAAGAATTCCAGGACTTCAGGCATCAGAGAAGAACCATGAGGGGAAAAGAAGGTGAAGCTGCCCTGGGTTAGGTGAGTCATAAAATAATGACAATCTGGGCCGGCTAATTGGAGTTAAGAGCAGCCCAAATGAAACATGACAAATTGTATAGTGGGATTACTGGTTGGGAAATAGACATAACAGCCAAAGGTTAGATATATGCCCAGCTCTTGTGCTAATTAAGGCTTATTGTACATATAAAGGTTGTGTGTGTCTTTTATCTGAGAACTAAATTGTCAAAGGCAGGATAGAAACTCTTAGTAGGGATTAAATAATTTCTTTTTCTTATTAGATATTTTCTTTATTTACATGTCATATGATTTCTCCTTTCCCAGTTTCCCCTCCAAAAAACAAAAAACAAAACAAAAAAACATAAAAAACGTAAAACAACAAGAAAAAACACCTGTTGCCCCCCTCCCCCTGCTTGCTACCCCACCCTCTCCCACTTATTGTCCCTGACATTCCCCTACACTGGGGCACAGAACCTTCACAGGGCCAAGGGCCTCTCCTCCCATTGATGATCGAATTTGCAATCCTCTACTATACACATGCAGCCAGAGCAATCAGTCCTACCATGTGTACTCCTTGGTTGGTGGTTGTGACCCTGGGAGCTCTGAGGGTACTAGTTAGTTCATATTGTTGTTCCTCCTAAGGGGCTGCAAACCCTT
>NW_022196913.1:48065181-48065601 GCF_008632895.1 Mastomys coucha | reverse complement strand
TCCATAAATTCATTGTTTTTAATAGCTGAGTAGTACTCCATTGTGTAGATGTACCACAATTTCTGTATAAATTCCTCTGTTGAGGAACATCTGGGTTGTTTCCAGTTTCTGGCTATTATACATAAGGCTGCTATGAACATGGTGGAGCATGTGTCCTTATAACATGTTGGAGCATCTTCTGGGTATATGCCCAGGTGTGGTATAGCTGGGTCCTCTGATAGAACTATGTCCAATTTCGAGAGGAACCGCCAAACTGATTTACAGAGTGGTTGTAGCAGCTTGCCATCCCACCAGCAATGGAAGAATGTTCCTCTTTCTCTCCAACCTCTCCAGCATTTGCTGTCACCTGAGTTTTTTATCCTAGCCAATCTGGCTGGTGTGAAGTGGAATTTCAGGGTTGTTTTGATTTGCACTTCCTTG
>NW_022196913.1:48062108-48063361 GCF_008632895.1 Mastomys coucha | reverse complement strand
CTGTGCCCTCTAGTTAGTCTTGCTAAGGGTTTATCTATTTTGTTGATTTTCTCAAAGAACCAGCTCCTCCTTTGGTTGATTCTCTGTATAGTTCTTTTTGTTTCTATTTATTTGATTTCAGCCCTGAGTTTGATTATTTCCTGCCTTTGACTCCTCTTGGGTGAATTTGCCTTTTTGTTCTAGAGCTTTCAGGTGTGCTGTAAAATTGCTGGTGTATGCGCTCTCCAGTTTCTTTTTGGAGGCACTTAAAGCTATTAGTTTTCCTCTTAGGACTGCTTTCATTGTGTTCCATAAGTTTGGGTATGTTGTGGTATTAATCTCTAGAAAGTCTTTAATTTCTTTCTTTATTTCTTCCTTGACCAAGTTATCATTGAATAGAGTGTTGTTAAGCTTCCACGTATATATGGGCATTCTATTGTTTATGTTGTTATTGAGGAGTAGCCTTAGTCCATGGTGATCTGATAGAATACAAGGAATTATTCCAATCTTCTTGTATCTATTGAGGCCTGATTTGTGACCATTTATATGGTCATTTTGGAGAAGGTGGTGCTGAGAAGCACCATGAGGTGCTGAGAAGAAGGTATATCCTTTTGTTTTAGGATAAAAAGTTCCATAGATATCTGTTAAATCTATCTGTTTCATAACTTCTGTTAGTCTCACCGTGTCCTTGTTTAGTTTCTGTTTCCATGATCTGTCCATTACAGAGAGTGGGATGTTGAGATCTCCCACTATTATTATGTGTGGTGCAATGTGTGCTTTGAGCTTTAGTAAAGTTTCTTTTATGAATGTAGATGCCCTTTGATTTGGAGCATAGAGGTTCAGAATTGAGAATTCATCTTGGTAGATCATACCTTTGATGATCATGAAGTGTCCCTCCTTATTTTTTTGATCACTTTAGAGTGAAAGTCAATTTTGTTTGATATTAGAATGGCTACTCCAGCTTTTTTCTTGGGGCCATTGGCTTGGAGAATTGTTTTCCAGCCTTTTATTCTGAGGTAGTATCTGTCTTTGTCACTGAGGTGGGTTTCCTGTATGCAACAATGTTGGGTCCTGTTTACGCACCCAATCTGATAGTCTATGTCTTTTTATTTGGGAATTGAGTCCATTGATATTAATAGATATTAAGGGAAAGTAATTGTTGTTCCCTGTTATTTTTGTTGTTAGAGCTGGAATTACTTTCATGCAGCTATCTTCTTTTAGTTTTGTTGGAAGATTACATTTTTGCTTTTTCAGAGATGTAGTTCCCCTCCTTG
>NW_022196913.1:48056884-48061448 GCF_008632895.1 Mastomys coucha | reverse complement strand
GTCAATGTTTTCTATGGTATCTTCTGCCCCTGAGATTCTCTCTTCTATCTCTTGTATTCAGTTGGTGACGCTTGCATCTATGTTTCCTGACTTCTTTCCTAATGTTTCTACCTCCAGAGTTGTCTCTCTTTGTGATTTCTTAATTGTTTCTACTTCCATTTTTAGGTCCTGGATGATCTTGCTCAATTCCTTCACCTGTTTGTTTGTGTTTTCCTATATTTAAGGGATTTTTGTGTTTCTTCTTTAAGGGCTTCTACTTGTTTACTCATGATCTCCTATAATTCTTTATGGGATTTTTTTGTTTTGTTTTCTCTTTAAGGGCTTGTACCTCTTTACCTGTGTTTTCTTGTATTTCTTTAAGTGAGTTATTCATGTCCTTCTTAAATTCCTCTAGCACCATCGTGAGATATGATTTTAGAACCAAATCTTGCTTTTCCGGTGTTTTTGGGATATCCAGGATTTGCTGTGGTGGGAGTACTAGGTTCTGATGAAGCCAAGTAGGCTTGGTTTCTGTTGGTAGGATTCTTGCATTTGCATTTAGCCATCTGTTGATCTCTGGTGTTAGATGTTCTTGCTGTCTCTGACTAGAGCTTGTTCCTCATGTGGGTCTGTAAGCTGGTGTCAGTACTTCTGGGAGATCAGCTCTCCTTTGGTAAATCCCAAGCGAAGATGGCTGTGGATCAGTTGTCCGTTCTGAGTCTTGGCCCAGAGCACACACTGGAGACAGGATCTTCACTTGTGGGAAAGGTGCAGAGATGGCTGTGGTCCTGTTGTCCCTCCTAGGTGTGGTCAGAGGTAGAAAAGATCCTGACCAGGCTGCCCTGTGTCTTGTGAGGTCTGTTCCTCCCTGCTGGGAGGAGGGAGCCTTAGAAAGTCAAGGGAGAGAAAATGGTGGATCTCACCTGAGTCCTTGGGTTAAAGCATTCCCCGAAGGCAGGCTCTCCACTTGCAGGGAAGGGGCAGAGAGGGTTGTGGATCCACTGCCGTCATTTGGCGGTTGAGAGCAGGAGTAAATAATTTCTATGACATCCACATATACAATTTCTGCCCACCCATACAAACAAAAATAATAAATGTAATTTTTAAGGGGGTTAAAGCATTTTTCATTAAGCATGAGTATCTAAGTTCTATCACTAGAACCTATGTGGTAGGAGGATGACATCCCTCATTCATTATCCTTTGACCTTCATAAATCCACATTAACACATATAGACATCCATACACAGAATAAATTAATGTAATACTCCACTAATTAATTAATTGATTAATGAAAGGTTTTTTTCACATTATCTCTTGTTGGCCCAGACTTACTTCTGTCTTTGGTTTACACAGCTCGCTTCTCCACATCTTCCTCTCCTTATCTCATGCCTGTTATGCTTGCATCTGTTTCTCCTTTCTTAATGTCCACGGTCAACCTATATTAAACACTTTATCAACTACAGTTTTGGGAACTAGACATATGGTTCCCAGCTTAAAAGAACCTGCTGTGTAAGCATGAGGTCTGGAGTCCAAATTCCAGCATCCTGCAAACACCCGTGACTACAGCTTCCAGGAATCAGACATCTCCTTAAGCAGAAATAATGAAAAACTGCCAGTAATTTGGAGGAACATACACTTACAAATATATGGCAAAAATGCAAAACTTTGTCCTTTTAAAATGTAGCTCACAAAAGAGTTAGGGGTCATGAATCAAAGGGAAGAAAGTGAAAATCCCAGTTCCTTTTGTACCATGTGACCCAACCAAGTACTATTATCTCTTCTTGCTGAGTGTGCCAAATTTATATGGTGCTTTTGTATATTAAAAGTGAAACCACTTAGCAAAGAGTCCTGGAACATAGCACATACATAGTAATTTACCAATTATTATTAAATTTTGGAACAAATGTTAAAAAGACAAGCAGTATCATGTTCATTTTTAACTGTCAGGCACAAGGCTTAGAATCCTATAACTTAAAGTTGAGACTGAAATATCAAAGGAATTACAGAAAGCCATTTTGCCAAGGACAAATGCTCAGTAAAAGTATCTACTATTATGGAAATATAATTGCCATAAGCAGAATCATAAGTTTGTAAGAATAATTTGATGCATTACCTCAATGTTTTTGTTATTACAAATATATGGTTTTGTTTACATACCCAATAAAGGAAAAAACAACACATTAAAAAAAGGAAAGCTGGGCTGGAGAGATGGCTCAGCCGTTAAAGGCTAGGCTCACAACCAAAAAATACAAAAAAAGGAAAGCAAAGGTAGGTATGTAGAATATTACTAGGTTGCTTTACACTCCAACTTGAGAACCAAAATACATGTAGGAAAAACTAATTGTACAGAATGATAGAAAACATCACACTAAAGATAATAAAACACCTCTCCTTCCTGAACACTTCAAAAAAAAAACAGACTTCCCTGACAATTTCGAGTTTTCCTGTCTAGAGACAAAAAGCCCCACTAAGTTCTTTTATCACCACAATCGTATTTCCAGTAGAACATTAACCAAAACCTAGGAAAGACACCCTAGTGGCTTTCTCATTCTCAGCACTTTATTTTTATTTTATTCTACACATACAGAGAAACTACTTAGAAAATCAGATAAATTTTGGTAAGCAACAAAATTTCATTCAAAAAAAATATAAAAGCAAATTCGATTTTACCTTATGACAAAAATAAAAAATGTTGTCAGAAGATAGGCAATGGTAACACACTTTAATCCCAGCATGGTGTTGACAGAAGTATGTAGGTAGATAGAACAATTTACTTTGAAATTAGCCTGTTATATAGGCTACTAAGGAAAAGCCAGGGTTTCACAGAAAAACCATGCATCAAAAGGAAGAAGAAGAAGAAGAAGAAGAAGAAGAAGAAGAAGAAGAAGGAGGAGGAGGAGGAGGAGGAGGAGGAGGAGGAGGAGGAGGAGGAGGAGGAGGAGGAGGAGGAGAAGGAGAAGGAGAAGAAGAAGAAGAAGAAGAAGAAGAAGAAGAAGAAGAAGAAGAAGAAGAAGAAGAAGAAGAAGTAGTAGTAGTAGTAGTAGTAAAATTTTTAGAAACTTGGGTTGGTTGGTCGGTTGTTTTCTAAGGGTTGGGGAAATACTCAATACATGAAGTGGCTGCTCTGGAAGTAGGAAGACCTAAATTCACAACTGGTGCAGTGCTGCACATTTCTTTCTAACTCCAACACTTTGTCTCACAAGAGACAGATCCTAGGAGCCAGCCAGTCCAGACAAAATGGCAATCTCCAGGTTCACTAAGAAATTTTGACTCAAAATTAAGGTAGAGAGTAACTGGAAGACACTGGACATATACTCTGGCCTCCACACAAAGCATGGAAAACTGTGTTCTTTCACATATATTAACTCAAGTCCTCACTGCAATGCTATGAAATAGGTAATATTATAATCATCATATAGAGCTGAATAAAATGAAGAACCAGACATCATTAACTGCTCCAGGGTCATGCAGTCAGTAAATGGGAGCAGGCAGGATCTGGACTGAAGATGTCAAATGTTCAAATCAGCTACAGCATTTATTTAGTTAGCAATTTTTACAAAGAGCCTATTAGGTACCAGGCACAGTTCTAAGTACTAGGGATAAAATTATGAATAAATCTAATTCGATCTCTACCCTGTAGTTAGGAAAAGAAAGCCAAAAAGTCTAATGGGAATAATTAACTAGTGAAAAGTATATCTAATAATAAATATGAATGAGAAAAAGAAAAAAAATGTTTAATTTAAAAGCAAACAAAAGAGTCAAACAACAGGAAGAAAGAGAAACTTGCTTCTATTTTAAGAACCAGGAGAAGTTCTCTCAAGTAAAGAACATCAGCCGAAGACAAGAACCACTACCACCAGCCAGAAGCCAGTATATCTGTCTGGGTGGCATCCTGAAGCCCAATAGTAAGAGTCATGGAGTAAGGCTAAGGTTAAGTTGACAGATGCCTTTATAGCAGGGAGAAGCTTAGATTTGATTCTGTATGTAACCCAGAGCTTTTGGAAGATTTGACCACAAAAAGTTCAATCTAAGTTCTTTTTCTTTTTTTCTTTTTTTTTTTAAGATTTATTTTATTTATTTTTTATGTGTATGAGTACACTGTAGCTGTACAGATGGCCATGAGCTATCATGTATGTGGCTGCTGGGAATTGAACTCAGAACTGCTGCCAGCCCGCTCACTCCGGCTCTGGTGTAATTTACTGTAGCTGTCTTCAGATGCACCAGAAGAGGGCGTCAGATCTCATTAGGGATGGTTGTGAGCCACCATGCGGTTGCTAGGATCCGACCTTTGGAAGAGCAGTCAGTGCTCTTACCCGCTGAGCCATCTCACCAGCCCCCTAAGTTCTTTTTCAAAAGGTCATTCTTATTGTTATGTGAGGACCAGCAAGCAAAAGAAGGACAGCAGAGAGGGCACTAATCCAACAATCTAAGGAAGATAATGCTAGAACTTAAAACTTGAATCTGTGCATGGTTTACAAGGTGATGAGATACTAAAAGAACCTGCAACTTGCAACTTGTTTCTTCTCATACTCTCAAGTTGTGTTCAAGGAAAATTTTTTTTTTTTTTTTTTTTTTTTTTTTTTTT
>NW_022196913.1:48049298-48056776 GCF_008632895.1 Mastomys coucha | reverse complement strand
ACTCAGAAATCCGCCTGCCTCTGCCTCCCAAGTGCTGGGATTAAAGGCGTGCGCCACCACCTCCTGGCGAAAATTAAATTTTAAAATGTCTATTAATATCCACATTAATGTTTCAGTTGGCACTGTTGTTACTAGAAAAGAAGTAAAAAGTATTTTTGGTTGTTTTTCAATATTCTTTTTAACTTATCCTATGATTTATTTATGATGGGGTCTATCTATGCAAGCTCTAACGCTTCTGCACCTCACCATGCAGATCAGGTTGGTTTCCAAATACCAGAGATCCCCTGCCTCTGCCCTCTAGTGCTGAGACTAACCAAGCCCAGTTTTTACTATGATTTACAATCCCTTATATTCTAATAAAACACTAAGAATCATACCAGCCTTCAGGATCTGTTCATTTGTAGACAGCAGGTACCTAAGGTTCCCTGTGATTAGTTTTCTTCTCATTGTATTTTTCTCTCTAGCATGTCAGGCCCTATTTGCTACACAGCTACAAGAGTATGCCACAGAAAACACTTATTAAATACCTGTAGATTCATAATCTTATTAAATGCCTTTCACTTAAGAACTAATTTATTAGTTGACTATCCAAACTGGAAAATGATGTCTTCAAACTATGAATGAAAAGCTTAGTCAAGGTCATACAACCAGCAGAGATGAAATTCAAACCCATTATCTAAGACTTTGATCTTTCCACCTCAAAGGCCATTGAAGACTGTATGTTGGACTTTATTGGTATATGTAGCCATTGGAACTTATTAACAGTGATTGGTTGCTGAAAACAGTTTTTCCCCCTATTTAGAATGTTAGTTTTCAATTGGAATTAAAGGAACGAAGTTATATATTTAAACACATTAAATTTGAAAATTTGTATTTTTCTACCTGAGACATCATAGAAATTAATTTTCAAAGTGAATCCCACCCTTTAAAAAATGAAAAAATATGCATTAGTTACCATACAAAGGAGTAAAGTTTCAAGACAATATACACAAAGAAGTACATACTGACCTAAACAAGCCACAGACAAGAAACAGAAAATTCAGGAAAAATAGCAAATAACTAGGCTAAGCAGTAAGCAGAGTGCACTCTAGTAGGCTGAGTTCCTGGATGGAGAGCTTCAGGTAAGCTTCCAAGTGTCCAGCACAGGCAGCAAAGCCCTGTCAGTGTGAGATAGCAGACTCATATATTTAGAAAGACCATCGAGGTAACGTTAAGCTGGGCTAATGTGCACTCCATAGGAACTAGATTGTGGTATGTCTTATTCTAACCCAAAGGAGGTACAGGCATTCTATGGGACTAGAGAAGCCATGGACAAGGCAAAAAAACTAAGTTATTAAATATTCCTTAATAGTTACAAATCGTTTTTATTATGTGTCTCGATTTTTGTCTACATACCATTCTATGTTATACCTGGCCCAAGAAAAAACAGTAAAATCCCAGACATGCATTACCTGTACTGTTTTGTAAACAATTAAGGAATTTCCTACAGGATGGTCTGGGCTTTCCAAACCAGCCACAGTCAGAAAGTGCTTCCAAACTGGGACAAGTGCCCCTCTCAGTCTGCCCTGATTGCTATTTTAACAGCACACACAGTGTGAACTGAGCACCTATAGTTACACGTGGGGACCAGTGTCCTGCATATAAAGGAAAAGTAACAAGGAAAAAGGAGTGAGGAAAATATTGCCTCGGGATATTAACTCCAGATGCCTGAGAACTCGGCAGAGGCAGAAGCCGGTGCACGGGGGATGAGCAGCGACAGAAAGCTGGAGAACCGCATCGCAGCGGGGTGTGAGGGGAAGTAGCCCCAGCCACGGTCTGCAAAAGCTGGAGGAGCAGATGCTCGAACTCGCAGAGAATGAATGGCCCGGGACACACCGGCGTTGGAGGAAGGAGTGAATTGTGACGCGGAAGGCGGGACTCGGGTAGATCCGTGGGCTCACAGGTCAGCGAACCACGCAGTGCAGGTGGCAAAGCCAGAATGGCTATGCCGAGGCGGACGGGGAGCCGGCGGTCACGTGTTACATCATTCAGCAGCCTGAGGTGCAAGGGCGGCGTGGCTGACTGGGGCCTCCTGGGTCAGCTCCATTCCCCGACCCGCCGGCCCGGGGATCGCTCACCTTCCACGCTGCCTCAAGACACCATTCCTGGGCCTCGCTGGCCCCAGTGCCGCTGCCACTCAGTGCCCTCCTTGCGGCCGGGAAAAACGCCGGAGAAGGTAGCCAGTTAGCAGGCCTCCGAGATGCACCAAGCCACATACCTTGCTTCCTCAGTCGCCCTACCAGCTTCACGACTTCACTATGGCTCCGCCCCATTCCTTGCCTCTGACTCGCCCCTCTTCTGTGCTCCCAACCCCCGTGGTACGTGTGACCCGGCCAGCGGGATGAGTGCTGCTCACTTTCAGTAAGCACAGTGCACAAGGGCTGCTAGGGCAGAGAGCAAGGCGACCCAGTCCCGGTCCTCCTGCCAAGTTGGGGTGGCATAGCCTTGGTGGTACCATGCTGGCTGGAAAAGGAGGCCTCCTTGGTATCCAATCTGAGACTCCATTGTTATTGCAATAGTCTTTATTGTTGGAATGCTCAAACACGAAGCCAACCAACTCCTCTCCCAAAGTACAACAGTTTTATTCCTCCACCTTAGACATTTGAAAAGAGTTTGCAAACACTTAAACAATAAGTACTCTTTTCAAAACTGACTTTGCAAACAGGATTTTCTCTCAGAAAGACAGAAGATATTCAAATCAAATCGCTCTATTTCTCCCTCTTTCTCTTGATAGCCAAATGGTAATACATCTTCATTCATGCCATATTTAAAAAATGGTAGAAATGAATTTTGAGGATTCTGTAGCCAACAAGATTTAAAGGCTATGAATAGCCGAGTTCTGGCTAGAGTCAGCACATTATTCTTAAGGACATGTAGATGTTAATAGAAGTTAATACTTAAAAAAGATAATAGAAGAATAACAGACAAAAAAAGACACAATGACTGAAATTTGAAGCACCCTGTACAGATGCTGTCAAGATGTCTAAGCTAAGCAGACTTAGAAGGAGGAACTGTTAGAGAAGTAGAAAACAAGAAAAAAAACAACACAGTTCTACAAAAGGAGGTAATGTTTCAAGGAGGAAAGACCAAGAGTCACATGCTAGAGTTAAAGTAAGGACTGGAAATGGACAAAGCATTTGACAATACATGGTAACTAATTGGATAGGTCCTGTAGAAAGTAGGACAAATTCTGGATTGAAACAACAGAAAACAGAGAAACAGAAAAGTAAACTTTGGTGATTATATTAAGCCCTCTTCAGGGTGGCTCCATTCCCAAGAGCAGTTGGATGTTACACAGAATTCGTCTACTTCAGTTGTTTCTGGGACAGGCCTAAAAACCTGATCACAGACCTGAGGCGTACACTTCAAAAGGAGTCAGCTTCCTGAGGTAGTCAGTACTGACATGTCATAGCACAGGTGTGTTCCAGATTGATCTCTGCTATAATCTGTGGAGAGGTCTGCATGCTTTCTTTATTCAGGCATAAAGGTGCCCTAAGAAATATTTCGTTATAGCTAAAACTGAGATTGAACATTATTTCCTGGCCTTCACAGTGTTTCAATAATCCTAATTGATTTCCTAGCTGTAGTTAGCTTGGAATTTCTACAAAGAAGCTGTATTATCAGACAGGGTGTCTCCAAAGTTAGAGATAGCAGTTAGGCACTAATTATCAGAGCAGTCCCACATAAGGCAGAATTGCTTTACTAACTAGATAGAAGTTGTAGGGCTTCTGTCACTAGTTATCTATGTTATAGCCAAGGTTATTCTCAAGGACCTCCCAGCTGCTTGCCTCAGACAGACCCTGAGAATTTATCTTGGGGCTGCCAAAATAGCCCAAGAGGAAGGACACCACTGCTCCTCCTCCTTGCACCTGGCTGTTTGATCTTACTGACGTTGATGTAGCCATCTCCTGCCTACATGACTTCTGTAGTTTGCCCTGTTTTCTGTATACTATATAAGCCTGATTTCTACTTTGTACAAATTACATTCGGTTACAACACTCCCTTGTGTCGTGTCTGTTTGTCATCACCAAATTCTTTGCCCACCAGGCCAGAACTTTTATCACCCGGGGGAACAAGGGGTCCCGAAACAACCCAGTCCGTGGCAGTTGGACAACACAAAACTAACTCAATGGTATTTTTGTAGACATTTTGGTCTCATTTTGATTTGTTTGGGCATCCTTGTCTTATTGGTGTTTTGCTGGTTTATTTTAATTTCCATTTGTATGTGTTTGTTTCTTGGTTTTATTTACATGTGTGTTTAAAGAGAAAGAAAGAATATAAAGGTGAGTGAGCTGAGATGTAGAGAAGATCCAGAGGAATTGACAGAGAGGAAAAACATGGTCAAGATATATTATGTTTGAAAAGAAATTTTAAATAATAAAAAATACATAAAGCCAGGCAAGAGTAACAGTGTAACTGTCTATCCCTTAAGGGTGATGGGACTAGATATATTTTGAAGATGGCTTTAAAACAGAGCCAATAAGGTTTGCTAATGGGTCATTTGTAGTGTTTTAGGCAGATAAAGGATTACAGGCTTATGACATGAACAACCAGAAAAGGGGGGCTGATGTGCATAGAGATAAGGCAGAAAGAACAGAACTCAAATCCAGCAGGTTCCTGTGTCTAGTCTCGTCCTGTATTGAGACTCTATGTCCAGTTCTTTTCTTCTGCAGACCAGATCTTTTTCCCTTAAAAAAAATAGACAGAAAGAAAAAATATATATAGTATACAGATATATAGAGAGATGATAGACAGATATAATTGATTCTTTGGTAATTTCACATTATGTACCCTAATCACAATGATTTCCCAGTCCTTCCATGTCTGCGTCCTCTTGTGATACTCTCCTCTCAACAAAAATGTCTACTTGTGCTTTCCATACACTTACTGGGGCATAGGCAGATCCTCAGTGGTCTGCCCCTTAAGTAGAACTGAGCCATTCCCCTTCCTCTCCTCTTCCAGAAGCCATCAATTTGTGCAAAGCCAACCTCAGCATTTTTAACACACTTTCTAAGAGTTCTCTTTGATGGCTTCCTGTTTTGGTGTTATCATTTTTTGGGAAAGTGGTTGGGATGGAGAAAGAGATATCACTGAAGCCATTTATGTCCCTCCCTATCAACAGTACATCATGAATCATCAATATCACTGCAAATGTAGTTCCTTGCTCTTTACAGATCATTTACAGGAAAAATAGGTCATGAGCTTCCACATGTTTTCTGGCATAGACCCCAGCTGCTGTAGGACCATGTAACCAGACAAGACCCTTGAAGGCAGCCTGGACTATGGACATTAACTTGTCCTCAAGTGGTAGTGCAAAACACTCACATCAGTATGGCTCCCAGAGTCAGTACAACCCACTGACATCAACATGGTTTCAGGCTACAGACAGACCATGGACATCGACATGTCCCTTGGTGTTATAAGGGGCCATGGACATCTACTCAGACCTGATCCAGATACCATCATGGCCTCAAGTAGTAGCACTGCCCACAGAATCAACTTGACCTGAGGCTGCAGCATAGACTATGGACATCTTCACAGCCCCCTGCTATGGAAGAACCAGACCTGGCTGTCAACAGCAACAGGACCAAAACATCACCCTTAGAGCAGTACAGGACACCCAGATCAGCATGGCTCCCAGTGGTAGCTGGGCTCTCTTACATCAACATGGCTTCAGGTGGCAGCACAGGCCATTCACATCAGCCTGATCCTCACTGCCATTACATCTCCAGTTCAGCCCCTCTCTACAGCATACAGACCTCTGCACTTCTCTTTCTCTTCCATCTCTCTACCACATACTTGTTTATGGTAGTGGCACCCTCTTGCCTGCAACTCAGGGAGGCAAGTTGAGCTGGGAGGTGGTGGTGCACACCTTTAATCCCAGCACTTGGGAGGCAGAAGCAGGCAGATTTCTGAGTTCGAGGCCAGCCTGGCCTACAGAGTGAGTTCCAGGACAGCCAGGACTACACAGAGAAACCCTATCTCGAAAAAACAAAAACAAATAAACAAAAAACAAAGAGGCAAGTTGGCCTGTGTGCTTACACATTTTTTTTCTGATTGCTTCCTTGGGAATTGGAGAGAAAACCTGGGATCTTCCTGGACTTTCTTGTCCAATCTGTGTGATGGCAGGCAACTTGGGCTCTCACCATGCCACCACATACCTTATCACTGAATGACCTCAGCCTGCAGTATTGTTTATAACCTCTGAGAAGTTTACATGCTGCCTAGCTTTTGTTCTTTTGTCTTTTTTGTTTGTTTGTTTTTGTTTTTTCTTAACACAGCCACATCCACAGAGTGACAGTGTGGAGACCCCCACTGTTAGACATAGCCAAAATGACTGGAAGCTCAGAATTTTGGTGTCCCCACTGTTGAACCATCACTGTATTTGATCAAACCTATTTTCTGACCAACGTGGTGGCACTCACATATCATCACAGCACCTGGGAGGCTGAGGCAGGAGATTCTCCTGAGACTAGGAATGTGAGGCCAGATTGGTCAACACAGTCAGGTGCCATTTCAATATCCAGATACAATCACAGGCCAAGCATTCAGACATACCCAGCCCTGGGAGACTGCAACATGGCACACCAGAAACCAAGGGAAGCCAAGGGTGCTCTGAAGGGGTAGCTGTACCTGAAGAGGGAGGGCAAAAAAAATGCAGAAGCAGTTACTGGTTAGCAGAGATGGGTATTTCCCAGGGTTGCCCAGAGAAGCTGAGGCCTAGGAGGCTTGAGACTGTCCCCAAATAGGAAACTGACTCCTCTGAGTAGCTCAAGATGTCTTCTGGAGAATGTGCAAAAACAAGTAGCTGGTCTCACAAGCACATAACACTGTGAGTATGGGCCATGAGCAAAATTCAGATCAGCTACATATCCGCTATTTGAGGTCAGATGGTTTCTTCATTCAGGATTCCTATAAGTTGTTTTACTTGCTAATCATCATGTATACAAGGACTGATTAAGCTCTTTCCCTTGAGACCAAAAACATTTTATACAATCTCTGAAATACAGGAATACAAAATAAGCAACAATTCAAACATTCCTTGGTAAGTGGGAAGCAAATTTATCTTTTTGTTGTTGTTGTTTGTTTTTTGTTTTTTGTTTTTTTCAAGACAGGATTTCTCTGTGTGGTCCTGGCTGTCCTGGAACTCACTCTGTAGACCAGGCTGGCCTCGAACTCAGAAATCTGTCTGCCTCTGCCACCCAAGTGCTGGGATTAAAGGCATGCGCCCCTACTGCCCATCTCGAAAATTTATCTTAAAGCAATTTATTTGTTTTGACAGGAAGACTCACTTCTTGGCTCAATTTTTGATATGGGAGGACAAGGGCCACCTTCACCACTTTCACAATTGGTAACATTTAGATTTCGTAATTTTTTTTTTTACTTTAGATATTTTCTTTATTTACATGCGAATTTCTCCATTCCCAGTTTCCCCTCCA
>NW_022196913.1:48035468-48047999 GCF_008632895.1 Mastomys coucha | reverse complement strand
TATTGACAGTGTCTTTTGCCTTACAGAAGCTTTGCAACTTTATGAGGTCCCATTTGTCAATTCTTGAAAAAGATGACGCAAAATGGAGGAAGGCCAATTCAAAAGTTTCTGGATATTCTGTCTTCTTACTCTCCAGCCAAGATTCACTGACTGATTTCATTTTTCCATGAAGTGCAAACCAGTAACTTAAACAAATTTAAAATTTTAAACATAGGGGCTGGTGAGATGGCTCAGCAGGTAAAAGCACGGACTGCTCTTCCGAAGGTCCTAAGTTCAAATCCCAGCAACCACATGGTGGCTCACAACCACCTGTAATGAGATCTGATGCCCTCTTCTGGTGTGTCAGAAGACAGCTACAGTGTACTTATGTATAATAATAAATAATTTTTAAAAAAATTTTAAACATAACCAAAAGATTCACTAATTTGATGCATGCTGAGGAGTGATAGTAGGAAAACATGAATTCTTAGCTTTCTATTACATTGCTATACAGTCAGGAAACCATACATGTTCTGTGGAAACAACAGCTTGAGTCCGAACAGAGGAGTTCCAGACAGTGTGAGCTGGTGCTGCATAGAGTGATGGCATACACAGTACCGAAAGATTTCAGAACCACAGCTGCTGGGAAGCCAAGTGCTGCCACATGGCTATGAGTGCTTCTGCAGACACCTGAGATTCTTCATTCATGTGATCTTGAATTAATTTCCTTAGTCAGGAATCTTCTGCTACTGCCTCTTGCACTTACAGGTATGTTTTGGTATCATCAACTTTTTCACCACATTCATGTTTGGTTGCTATAGGTGATTGAATATAGAGTCGAAGAAAGTGGGCTCTAGATGATATCATGCTCAGCTGTCAACTGGACTTATGCTGTAATTCAGTGGTAGGACAGAGAAAAATAAAGGCAACCCATGAAAATAAAGGTGACTCAAGAAGCCAAATTTCACCTCCATCAAGGGAAAATAAGTCTCATTTTATGGGTATAGTCTCAAGGCAACTCCTGGATGTCGAGCAAGCTTACATACTAAAATGATGAATGTGAAAAAGTGCATTTCAAGACTCATAATAGAACCCAGAAGAAAGAATTTCTATAGCCGGGCAGTGGTGGCGCACGCCTTTAATCCCAGCACTTGGGGGCAGAGGCAGGAGAATTTCTGAGTTTGAGGCCAGCCTGGTCTATAGAGTAAGTTCCAGGATAACCAGGGATATACAGAGAAACCCTGTCTCCAAAAGACAAAAAAAAAAAAAAAAAAAAACAAAAAAAAACAAAAAAAACCAAACCAAACAAACAAACAAACAAAACCCTAAGAATTTGTATAAGCTATTTAGGGACCATTACTAACTCCTACAGGAGCAGGAAGCTAGTATATGATACTAAATTGTTGGATGGCTGTACAACAACCACTTTCCTTCACTTAACACTAATTTTCTGGGACTGGAGAGATGCCTCAGTGATTAAGAGCACTGACTGCTCTTCCAAAGGTCCTGAGTTCAAATCCCAGCAACCACATGGTGGCTCACAATCACCCGTAATAAGATCTGATGCCCTCTTCTGGGGTGTCGTCTGAAGACAACTACAATGTACTTACATGTAATAAATAAATAATTTAAAAAAAAACACTAATTTTCTGGAAGCTAAGTGTTATATGTTAGTTTTGTTGTTGTTGTTGTTGTTGTTTTGTCTTTTTCCGAGACAGGGTTTCTCTATGTAGCCCTGGCTGTCCTGGAACTCACTCTGTAGACCAGGCTGGACTGGAACTCAGAAATCCACCTGCCTCTACCTCCCAAGTGCTGGGATTATAGGAGTATACCACCACCACCCAGCCATATGTTAGCATATTTTTAATGTCCAAATTCTTTCATTTATGAAGAATTTTGCTAGCATTATCTTGTGGGAAATCAGTGTTAACATAAGCAACATATTGATGATGAAAAGAGAAATTTGTGAGTGGGTTTATAACAGAATTCAGTGATGTGAACTTGATTCCATCCAGATACCATGCACCAAATGCCTGTTCTATGCTACAGATAAGTTCAGTATTACAGGATCCTATGACCTGTCCTCAAGCAAGTAACAATGTTCTCCAAAGTCATTGGATATCAGAGGAAGAACGCATTGGATATTTCCCTAGGAAGGGACCCGATGTAAGATGCTGTTGTGTGTGGTTTTGCACTACCCACCTTTGCTCCAGGAAGTAGCCGCACTACCAGCCCCCATTTGGCTTCTCTTGAATTTACAGATAAAAGACACATACACAGTTGTTCCTTTTCAACTTGCCTTTGAACACTGGCTGGGCTCTACTATCTCCACCTGGAAAGTGTGCCCTTACCATTGCTCTTAGCTCTGCTCCTCTCATCTACCCTAAACTTCAGTGGCTAGTCCCATCTAGTCCCTGCCAAACATCCCTTACCACCTCCCTGTAGTAGTGGCCACAGGCCCAGGCTCCTTCCAAAACCTCACATGCCTGCTGGGTTCTTCACCCTCCAAAGCTCCTCCTCCATCCTTTTGTCTCCCTTCCTGCCTCCAAGAACCTCGTAGTCTCACCTGTACTTTCCACTCAGCAACTGGCCCATGGCTTTCTTTACAGACAAATCAAGAACCAATTGGGGAACAGGAACCTAGCATCAAAAACCACCCTTACTCCTTACTTTTTTGTCCAAAAAAAAAAAAAATATCTCTTCTTTCAAACAAAAATTGAACAAAACCATTACAATCATGTAAGTTACACAGTATGATATACAAATAACATCCAGTCCATCATATTTGTCAATTAGATAAAGTACTTTACCATCATTTCTAACTGAAAGAATTATGATCCTATTCCGAGATTATGCTTAGATTCTAGCCTCTATGCCATCTGAAAACCATGTCCTCCACTCTATAGCCTCTATCAATGTTAAACAACTTGAGTTTGATTATGAGACTAAAACTACTCTTCAACCCAATCAGAAGTCTGAAAATGACTTAAATGTTACCTGCATATATAGGAAGCAATAAGCATAGCTTCTCAAACTTAAAGAATTGTAGAGACAAAGCTGACTACCTGGACAGCTCCCCAATTCCTCAAAATGCTGGAGCATCAGTCTTCAGCCTTCTAGCCCAGGATCATCTGTCAGACCTTTGCAGAGCAGAATTATTAAGGACAGCTTACCTTGTGGAGACAGAACCAACAGTTGTCTATTCTGCATGATGTATCCTTTTCCCGGACAGCATCCTGTCTGCAGATGAAACAGGCAACTTCAGCCCAGTGGCCACCCTGCCATGATGGGCAACTGCACCTGGAGGTGCCCAATATCTTCTTTGAACCAAGAAAGGCATGCTGTCAAGAGCAGATATCTCTCGTTGTCAAATGATTAAATAACATTAAATGTCACAATCTGTGAATTCCTGATGTTTTTGAAGAATGAATATATATATGGTAATCTGAACTGTTAAACCTTGACTACTCTTAGCTATTTCTATTGGAAATATATCAAAAACACCCTTTTATAGTTAAATCAGAATCTAACATAAACATGAGGTTGTTATCTGGCCCTTAACTCATATTGATTAATCATCTAAAATCAGTTTGTAATTGCAGTTATTAGAAGGACTGTGTCTGAAATGAACCCACACACCTATGGTCACTTGATCTTTGACAAAGGAGTTAAAACCATTCAGTGGAAAAAAAGACAGCATTTTCAACAAATGGTGCTGGTTCAACTGGTGGTCAGCATGTACAAGAATGAACATCAATCCAATCTTATCTCCTTGTACAAAGCTCAAGTCCAAGTGGATCAAAGACCTCCACATAAAACCAGATACACTCAAACTTATAGAAGAGAAAATGGAGAAGAGCCTTGAACACATGGGCACAGGGGAAATTTTTCCTGAACAGAACACCAGTGGCTTATGCTCTAGTATCAACAATAGACAAAGGGGACTTCATAAAATTGCAAAGCTTCTGTAAGGCAAAGGACACTGTCAATAGGACAAAATGACAACCAGCAGATTGGGGAAAGATCTTTACCAATCCTATATCTGACAGAGAGCTAATATCCAATATACACAAAAAACTCAAGAAGTTAGACTTCAGAGAATCAAATAACCCTATTAAAAATGGGGTACAAAGCTAAAAAAAAGAATTCTCAACTGAGGAATATTGAATGGCCGGGAAACACCTAAAGAAATTTTCAACATCCTTAGTCATCAAGGAAATGCAAATCAAAACAACCTAATTTCACCTCACACCAGTCAGAATGGTTAAGATAAAAAAGTCAGTTGACAGCAGATGCTGGCGAGGATGTGGAGAAAGAGGAACACTCCTCCATTGCTGATGAGCTTGCAAACTGGTACAACCACCCTGGAAATAAGTCTAGTGGTTCCTCTGAAAATTGGACAAAGTATTACCTGAGGACCCAGCTATAGCACTCCTGGGCATATACCCAAAAGATGCTCCAACATGTAATAAGGACGCATGCTCCACTATGTTCATAGCAGTCTTATTTATAATCGCTCAACAGAGGAATGGATACAGAAAATGTGGTACATTTACACAATGGAGTACTACTCAGCTAATAAAAACAATGACTTCTTGAAATTTTTGGCAAATGGATGGAACTAGAAAATATCATCTTGAGTGAGGTAACCCAGTCACAAAAGAACACACATGGTATGCACTCACTGAATATTAGCCCAAAAGCTCAGAATACCCAGGATACAATTCACAGGAAGACCAAAGTGTGGATGGCTCAGTTCTTCTTAGAAGGGGGGAAAATACTCAAGGGAGGAAATATGAAGACAAAGTGTGGAGAAGAGACTGAAGGAAAGGCCATTCAGAGACTGCCCCACCTGGGGGTCCACCCCTATACAGTTACCAAATCCAGACCCTATTGTGGATGCCAACCAGATCCTATTGCTGACAGGGGCCTGATATAGCTGTCTCCTGAGATGCTCTGCCAGTGCCTGACAAATATAGAAGTGGATGCTCACAGCCAACCATTTGACTGAGCAAGGGGACCCCAATGGAGGAGTTAGAGAAAGGACTGAGGGGGCTGAAGGGTTTGCAACTCCATAGGAAGAACAACAATATCAACCAACCAGTATCCCCAGAACTCCCAGGGACTAAACCACCAATGAAAAGAGTACACTTGGAGGGACCCATGGCTCCTGCAGTATATGTAGCTGAGGATGGCTTTGTTGGGCATCAATGGGAGGAGAGACCCTTAGTCCTGTGAAGGCTCAATGCCCCAATGTAGGGGCATTTCTATTTAGAAAGCAAGAGAATGGGGTTAAAATTAGAAAAAATAGGGGAGATGTGTTGTGCACATTGTACGTAATTAAGTCTCAGTTTGAACAACTCAGCTTTCATCGTACTCTAAACCACTGCACTCAACCAGCCTTATTATCAGATACAAACATCCTGTTGATAAAATTGTTACATATGTACACAGTTTAGTCCCACTATCACCCCACAATGGATTTAGAAGAAGCTTATCATGCCAAACAGCAGTTCTCACAGAGACAACACATATGTAGTGACTTGTTTCATGTCACATATCATGGAACACACTGCTGTGTTCCCTTGGAAAAAAGCCAAAAACTCTACAGCTTTAGTCTTTGGACTATAGCAGGGGCATAATTTGGCTTTCACATGTGCAGAGACTTAACAAGTAGTTACTTGAGCACTTCTGAAGAGCCACAACTAATAAATTAATGTCTTAGCTGATGATTATAAAATAATAAAAAATATAAAATATAAAATTACAGATGTGCTAGCTATTGGATCACTTCAGGGAAGAGTTTAGACAAAACAGACATTATAAAACTTGGTCTTTACTGATTAAAAAAACAGAAAGTGTGAAAATTGTAAATTTAACCTACTACTTACCTCAGATGGAAGCAAATGAAAACCAGAGCACAGGATGAAAGATGTCTAAGATGTCATCACCTGCATGTCCAACAGCTTTGTGAAATCGGGAGCACAACCTCCAGGTCAAATACAAACCCCAAGAGAATGCCTCGACCTCCCTAATGATGACTCTGAGGGTATTTCCCAATATACACAACATGGGCTTCAACATAAGGGCAGGTGGGAAAGAAAAAAGTGAATTCATGAGGCAGAGAGTATAGTGTCTAATGCCTCCTAACTTGCTGTGTGACACATATCTGATCTTTCATTTACAAACTCAACAAAAGAACACTGTGCATTAGCAGTTCCCAAAGGCAGGCTCCCTGGACAGTGGCCACTACTCACTCTACTTGCAGCAGTACTGGAACGAGGCAGGCTTCCCTTCTATTCTGTGGTTAACATTCAACACACTAAAACAGTGCATTCTTATTCTTGGATCTGTATACTGACAGTCTATTTCAGTCTTGCATGTGTTTAATTATGATGGGATCTCACATAACTAAGGCTGGGCTTGGATTTATTATGCAGCTTAGGATTTCCTTGAACTTCTTGTCCTCCTGATTTTAACTCCCAAAGATATGAACTAACATACCAAATTTTTGCAGTCCTAGAGTTTAAACTTGTCAGGCAAACATTCTCCTACAGAACTATGTACCCAGAGCCTCCCAGGTGACAGGAAAATGGGGATACCTAAAATGATGGATTTGATTCTTTAGTCTTGGAGTTGGCAGCAGTCATCATCATGTGATAAACTGAAGTACAACATTAGGAGAAAGAAGTTCTAACCAGCAACAATAGACTAATGGTGTCCCTCAACACATGTGACAAAAACATTCAAGTAGCAGCCTAGGTTTGGAACTAGACAAGGCTGTCTATTGTAGTACCTCTCTGCCAAAATTTGACATATACATTCAGGGTCGCCGGGCAGTGGTGGTGCACGCCTTTAATCCCAGCACTTGGGAGTCAGAGGCAGGCGGATTTCTGTAGACCAAGGCCAGCTTGGTCTACAGAGTGAGTTCCAGGACAGCCATGGCTATACAGAGAAACCCTGTCTCAAAAAACAAAAAACAAAAAACAAAAAAAAAGAAAGAAAAAAAGAAAAACAAAGACAAATACATTCAGGGCCAATGTACTATGAGAGACACTAACTAAAAGTTTAACAGTCCTTCCATCTTCCAAGGAGTTCTATATGACTAATATAACAAAGCAAGTGGCTGTCATAAGCCAGCAGAGCCTATCTCAAAAAAATAAAAAACAAAAAACAAGATGAATCAGTGGGTTAAAGTGTTTACCACATAGGCCTGACAGCTTGAGTTCTGGTTCCCGGAACCAGCCTTAAAAGAGTGAGTGTAGTAGCTCACACCTGTAATCCCAGAGTTCTTACAGTGAGATGGGAGGTTGAACCAGGAGAATCATCTTGTCTGTATATACATACTCTGGCTGCCCCCACACAGACATAAACTGCTTTATTAGTTCAGTTTAATTCTTCATGAAGTATTAGCCCTTCATATCTATAGTAGTATATCTGAAAACTACAAAAAAGAAACTACACACAACTGTTTTAGTTCATAGGCATGCTGGCTGCCTTCAGTACAAACTGACACCATTTAAAATCTTTTAAATATATTTATCTTCTTAATATATGGGGAATATGAATGGCACCCATGCTACAGCAGACAATGGGCAAGCTGTGGGGACAGTTTTCTCTTACTATGAGGGTCTCAGGAATCAGACAGGTTAGCACATGCCTTCACCTGCTGAGCTTTCTGTGGCTGAAGCAACAGTTAAAAACTCAGTGTAGAAGAGGAATCACTTGCTCCCAAGTTTGTCTGGCTTTTTCTGTCAAGCTTGAGGACTGTTTTATTCAGAGTACTGACTAGATAATTATTTAGAAATGATGGTATCATCCTCTAACAGAAGAATTAAACCTGCTAGTCTAAGCTAGCATTTACCACCATAATTCAAGTTCATTAAGGTTAACATGTAAAGGTGAAATTGTAAAGACTTACTGACATAAAAGCTCATTAAACTAGAAGAAAAACAAAAACAAAACAACTCTGACAAATTAATAGTAATTTAGTTTTACATAAATAATGCATTGTCCTGTTTTCTAGTAGTCTTTGTTTCAAATCAGAATGTAAATTATAATAAAAGGCAAGAATGTTTAACATTATAAAGAACTAGCTACAAGCTGGGCGTGGTGGCACACGCCTTTAATCCCAGCACTTGGGAGGCAGAGGCAGGTGGATTTCTGAGTTTGAGGCCAGCCTGGTCTACAGGGTGAGCTCCAGGACAGCCAGGGCTATACAGAGAAACCCTGTCTCGAAAAACCAAAAAAAAAAAAAAAAAAAAAAAAAAAAGAACTAGCTACAACTAAGACCACCTGATTCAGTAGCCTGCTCAGGCACTTGAAATATAATTTAACAAGTCTTTTAAGCAATTCTAAACCAAAATGTTACTTATAAACAAGTATAAACTAAATTCTACATTCAGATTCAGTTAAATAAAGGCATGCATTTTCTTCCTTTCCCCATCTGTTTACAATGTTTTATAGTAGGATGATCGGTCATAGTGCCCCTATCATAGATCTGTCATGATTTGTACTGGTAGCAATGCCTGCACAACACAAGAGTCCACAGTTTAACCAGTTAGCCTAGTACTAGGCAGTTTTCCTCACAACCAGATTTTCCTGAAATCTCTAGCCATTGTCAGGAACAGCAGTGTTGGCCATGAAGTGTTAACTCTTCTGTTGAAGCTTACAGCAGAGAAATGGTCCACTGAGGCTTTCCCTGTTGGCAAGTCTTATCTTTCAGGCCTCAGTTGATCAGGGACTACTTTAGAGAGCTGGCCTTTTGTGAATCTCAGTTCATGTATCTGAAATAAAGGGAAGACATTGGTTCATCTGCCCTTCCTGAAAGACTGGAAGATCACAGTTAAGCAGCAGAAAGGCTGCAATGTACTTTCCCCATGGTTACAGATGAGAAGGGAATAAAAAGAGAACAGGTCAGTGGAGATCAGGCATCCAGGAGTGTGTGGATAGGATAACAGGTGCAAAAGCACTAGTGATGGCTTCTGTTGTCCAGATAGCTGGTATGTACTGCCCACCAGAGCCATAAGAGCTGCATTAAAATGGCAAGGAATTTCTATTGATCATCTGGTTTTGTTAGCATTAATACTTATATACCCAAAGCCAACTTTTGAATTTCCATGCCTCATTTCTAGATAAGAGCACAGAGATTATATTTCATTAGTGAGCACTGGTCATCTGTCACACAGAACTCATCTACTTCAGTTGTGTCTGTACGACAGGCCTAAAAACCTGATCTGATCATAGACTTGAGGCATACACTCCAGCCAGTCTCCTGAGGTAGTCAATTGCTGACATCTCCTAGCTCAGTTGTGTTCCAGATTGGTCTCTGCTAAAGTCTGTAGAGAGATCTGTGTGTTTTCTTTATTCAGGCATAAAGGTGCCCTAAGAAATATTTCGTATTAGCTAAACTGAGGTTAAACATTATTTCCTGGCCTCCACAGTGTTTCAATAATCCTAATTGATTTCCTAGGTGTAATTAGCTTGGAATTTTTTACTAAGAAGCTTTCTTACCAGACAGAGTGTCTCAAGAGTTAGAGATAGCAGTTAGGCACTTATTATCAGAGCAGTCTCACACAAGGCAGAATTGTTTTACTACCAGAGAGAAGTTGTGGGGCTTCTGTCACTAATTATTTATGTTACAGCCAAGGAATGCTAGTAGACGGCCTTCAGCTCCTTGCCTCAGACAGACCCAGAGAATTTATCTTGGGGCTGCCAAAATAGCCCAAGAAGAAGGACATCACTGCTCCTCTGCTTTGCACCTGGCTGCTTGTTCTCACAGACCTTGATGTAACCGTCTCCTACCTATGTGACTTCCGTCGTTTGTCCTGTTCTCTGTATACTATATAAGCCTGACTTTCATTTTGTACAAATTGCATTCAAATGTACTTCCTTGTATCATTTCTGTTTGTCACTCACTGAATTCTTTGCCCACCAGGCCAGAACTTTTATAGCCCCCAGGAACAAGGGGTCCCCAAAGCAACAGAGTCGGTGGCAGTCATCACTAAGTAATTCAGAGAAATTTGGTATTGTACTAAAGCAAGTGTCAGATTTATGTGGTCCTTAGAGAATTTCACACAAAATGTGATAATTCCACTGAAATTATATGAAAGTTAAGTTGCATAAGCTGGTGTCTTTTACCTCAGCAGTCACTATGACTTTGAGCTCCTTTCTGGTGGTAAGTATCAATTTCTTTGTAAACAGCTCTGAATAAAAGCCACCAAGGCAGAAGAATTATACATTAGTTTCAAAGTACCATATTACCACCACTAGAACTAAAAATACAGGCTCTTGGAGGGAGGTCAGGCATCATAAGTCAAACAGAGATCTTTAACCTTGAGCTTATTCTGACATAAAACATCTAATGTTAGAGTCTTTGCTATGCCTTTTCAAACCCAATTTATTTTTACTTTTGATTTCAAGGAAAACTATGACTCAAATTTGAGCAGCTTGATTTTTTTTTACTTCAAAGATAAACCTCAGAGTTTTAAAATATTTTAAAAAGTCTGCCTTACTTAACATTGTATTATAGTCTAAACTTGGGGAGAAACCTGTAGCTTATAACTGGTCACCTTTTTTTCTTTAATAAATTATAATTTTTAATGAAAAAAATGTAGAGGTCCCAGTAGCAGAAGAGGTAGAGCATTAAAAAAACAAACAAAACAAAACAAAACAAAAACAATGGTGCTTCACGGAAATTCAACTTAATAGTAAGCAACAGTTAGAAAGAAATTGAAATAGTTTATAAATGCCACAATGACAACTCACATTTTTATAATGATTTAATGCAGTTACTGTATTATCCTGTATGTAGCACTAAAGAAGTGAAAATCAGATTGGAGAATGATAGGTTTTTCAGTGTTGACAAAAATAGATTATTATTCAAGATTTGTTGAAATACAGCTTAGATATGTATCATGAACTCCCTAGAATCCTCCGTGTCAAACATGCTTTCAAGCTCAGGAAAGTGTTCTTGAAGGCTGAGAGATGCATTGAGTGTACAGCACTTACCTGGCATGTGGAAGACCCTGGCTTCTACCTGCAGTGCCAGAGAGCAAAACAAACATCTGTATTCTTGACACATCCTGTCCTTTTTGTATTCCTTGGAACCTCACTAATTCAAAGATACCTTCCAAATTGTGTTAACACCTCATATTTGAGAGAGGCTCACCAGGCAGTGGTAGCACATGCCTTTAATCCCAGCACTTGGGAGGCAGAGACAGGCAGATTTCGGAGTTCAAGGCCAGCCTGGTCTACAGAGTGAGTTCCAGGACAGCCAGGGCTACATGGAGAAACCCTGTCTTAAAAGAGAGAGGGGGGGGGGGCTCCAGGGTAGAACTGAAGTTTTTGCTTGACACACTTGAGGATTTTTTTTTAAAGTAGGCCAGATTACTCACTAGAGAAGAGAGTGTGCAAGCAGGTTACTGACCCCCTTGATGCTGAGCTGTCAGCTTGAGCTGGACCTGTGCTGCTTCTTAGACAAAGTGTGTGCACATCAACATCTCACCTGGCTGATCCTTCAGTAGAAACACTCTTGAGACAGTAGCTAAATGTTCCTTGGAAAGAAGAGCCTAAAGAGTTCAGTAGCCTATAATTGTTATGTTACAGGGTATTTATCTTGTAGACTCAGCCAAATTCACTGTCTCCAGATGATGAAGCCATTAAAATTAGGGTTTTTATAGAGGCCCCAGGCCTTTCCACTACTTGCTCTTCTACCTTCATTTGAGACTTGTGTTTGGTATGAATAAAGGGTTCGATCTCCACTCTCCTCAGTCCTGGATCAGGGAACTGAGGAAGACAAATATAAGGAAGGTATTAGCTAGTGTGAATACAGACCAGCAACCCATATTCATCTTGACCTTTGCTCACTGATGTGTACTGTAAATGTCTGGTTATACTGAAGAAAGGAAAGATATGGAAGTTTATTTTATGCGATAGGAATACAAAATTTACAATTCTATGAATGCCCTGTGTCTGGGCTATCCTACTTGCCAGAAATAAGAAGTTTCCATTGCAAAGTTGGGTTTGTAAAACAGAGACTTCCTAAAAATCATGCAGGTATATAGAAAGAGAGCCACCTCCCAAAAAAATACAAAATAAGAAAACGTAGTCCAATGGTTATTAAATTAAAAATCTAGAAATTTCTTTAAAAAATATTCTGACCTTCGGGAAACAGAGGAGATCTGGGGAATCATACTGTATGCCACAAGATGGGACCCTGGGCCGGCTAATAGTGACATATGCCTTTAGTCCCAGCACTTGGGAGGCAGAGGCAGGCAGATTTCTGAATTCAAGGCCAGCCTGGACTACAGAGTGAGTTCCAGTACAGCCAGGGCTATACAAAGAAACCCTGTCTCAAAAAACAAAAACAAAAACAAAAAAACAAAAAAAGAAGGAGAAGAAGAAGAAGGAGGAGGAGGAGGAGGAGGAGGGAAAAAGGAGGAGAAGAAGGAGGAGGGGGAGAAGGAGGAGGAGGAAAAGGAGAAGGAGAAGAAGGAGGAGGAGGAGGAGAAGGAGAAGGTGGAGGGGAAGGAGAAGGGGAAGAGGAGGAGA
>NW_022196913.1:48015553-48034837 GCF_008632895.1 Mastomys coucha | reverse complement strand
GGAGAGGAGGAGGAGGGAGAGGAGGAAGGGGAGGAGGAAGAGAAGGAGAAGAAGGAGAAGAAGGAGAAGAAGGAGGAGGAGGAAGAGAAGGAGAAGAAGAGAAAAGGAAGAAGGAGAAGGAGGAGGAAAAGGAGGAGGAAGAGGAGAAGAAGGAGAAGGAGAAGAAGGAGGAGGAGAAGGAGAAGAAGAGGAAGAAGAAGAAGAAGAAGAAGAAGAAGAAGAAGAAGAAGAAGAAGAAGAAGAAGAAGAAGAAGAAGAAGAAGAAGAAGAAGAAGAAGAGACCTGGGGATAGAGTTAATCCAGTCATCAGAAATCAGACAGGATTGCTGGTTATTTTTATACACCTTCTCAAGGATTTATTATGCATCCAGATATAATAGATGGGGATAGCAAGGAAGAAATAAAAGTCATGGCATATGTGAAGAAGGAGATGTAAATTGATGCAGGTGATAGAATTGCTCCACTGTTGTTGTTTCCTTACATCAAGGGCAAGACTGATCCAATAGAAAGGGCAGGAGGATTTGGGGAGGCCTGGAAAATATGTGTTCTGGCAAACAATGGTCAATGATCAGAGATCCAAATTAATGGTACAAATGAATGGTATTCACATAGAAGGTTTGGTGGATAGAAGAGCTGATATTAGTACACTTTCCCAAAAGTCTTGGAGTCCAGCTTGGCCACTTCAGATTTACACACAATTTATAGGAACTGGTAAATTATCATGAATAAAAGTGTCCATTGGGTTAGGGTTAAGGGTAGGGTAACTCAAAAGTAGAGATAGAGTTCTGTTAGGTTCCATTTACAAGTGGATCAAGCATAGCAAAAAGAAAGGAAACATTGAACTTCATGGTGATATTGTAAGTAATCTGTTCTGAGGTCCACATAACTTGTAGGAGGCTCATAGTCCACGTTTCCATTATACCTTAGTGTTCACCTATGGATGAGTAGCACTTTCATGTGGTCCAATCTGGTCTATAAGCGGGATTTCTCTACTTTGATAAAATACCTATGTCATGCTTTCACTAGTATATTTTAAATGCTCTTACTGGTTACTGTCTTTGTTCTCTTATAAGTTAAAAAAAAAAGCCTATGAGTCTCTTATTACACAAGAAAATGGACTTTGTATTAATCTAATATGTTTTACTATGTCATGGTCACTGATATTTGGCTCCACAATTAGGTTTTTATGGTTTGAATGTGAAATAATTTCCAAAATTCATAAGTTTGAACACGGCATCCTAAGCTGGCAATGCTGTTATGCAGTTGTGGAACCTTTAGGAAATGGAACCTCCTTTGAAAAATGGATTGCTGCCTTCAGAGAAGGGGAGAGGGAGAAAAAAAAGGAAGAGGTGGAGGGAGGAGAGAGAAGGAGAGAGACAGAGACATGTGTGTGTGTGCGTGAGAAAGAGAGAGAGAGAGAGAGAGAGAGAGAGAGAGAGAGAGAGAGAGAGATTGAAGAATTGATACTAGTTCCTGTTCTCTTGTTACCTTTGGCTAGCTATTCTGCTATCTGCCCTCACTGGGCCTTTACTTCTCCTTCTGACTGGTTTACAAGTGGTCCTTGAATGCTAATCTATATGGCCAGTTATGTAGCCATTCAATTAAATAAATGCATCTCAGGACCAAATATGCCTCTTTAAAGCAGGATAGTCCATGGTTTAAATCATTAACTAAGACCAATGGGTTATGCAACAGGGCCACAGATCTTAGTAGGCACTGAGACCTTAGCACAACTGTCTTGTCTCTATGATACAACTACCATTTAGACTGTAAAACTGAGCATATATACAGTACCATCTGCCATAAATAAAACAAAGTCAAAATCCACCAATGTCCATAGTTCTGAGAAGGTCCTTAAATGTACTAACCAGAAGTTTTGGCTATTGTATTTCTGCTTCTGGCTGTTTTTATCATTTGAAGTATATCAACCCAGACTATACCCTTTGTACTTAAAACTCAATCTGCAGCCAGGCATTGGTGGCACATGCCTTTAATCCCAGCACTTGGGAGGCAGAGACAGGCAGATTTCTGAGTTTGAGGACAGTCTAGGAAAAAAAAACGCACTCAACCTAAGAAAGGCTTGGTGCAACCCTGGGATCCCTAACACCCAGTGTTACTGCCTGCTGGCTAATAAAGACGTTCTATTGGTTTAAACCCATGTCCTAGGAGTCTTCTCTCATGGATACCCCCATAACACTGCTGCCTGTAATGCTGTGGATTTCTCCCATTTTAGTTATTTAACTGCCAGAGAAAATGGACCCAATCTAGACCATAGTCTTTTGTCCAAGGCTAAGTGCAAATGTTCATTTGAGGGTTGCAAATGTTCTCACAGGAAGCCATAATTCAAAACTCCTGACATCATGAAGGTATCATTCTGAAACATTAGGAATACAGTTACATTTCCTGTTTTATTCAGACATAGATTGCTGCTACACTGACTCAGGTCTGAGCCCGGTGACAACTGAATCCTAGGCACCAGGGTGAGAACTGTGCAATACAGTAAGAGCAAACAGCATAGACTGTGTACTTTCATGGTCTTTCTGTGGGTATTTGTCTCTGAACCGGGCCTCAGAGATCCTGGCAACTCTGTACACCCGCCTTTTCCCCTTGCTCTTTGGTTTTATCCTTTAAATATGTTGCACAATGTCCCTTCAGGGTCATACTGCAGCTTCCAAGTCTGGTCTGCTGCCCTGACCTATCAGTAGCAGCTTAATTACAATCATTTTTTGTTAGCTGCCTAGACCTTGCATTTGAGTTATGTTGGATTTAAGTGGACCCCACAACACTACAAGTCCTCATTTGACAAGCCTCTCACCTGTGTGCTTCTTGTTTTACATCACATTTCTCTATGGAGGAATTTCTTTGTAGGACTGGCTCTACACAACCTGTTGGTCTCAGCCTACCCCTTCCCCTCAAGGCATTTATTTTCTTGAGTCCCATTCTCTGGGATATAGGATTGAATCAGGATTCCCACTTACTGGGTACTATGCTACCTCCCTCTGAGTCTTTTCTGTGTGTTTGTTGCTGGGGATTGGAACCTAGAGAATGCATTCTAAGGAAATTCTCTGTTATGAGCCCAGTCCCCATGTAACATGAGTGTCAAGGCTGAGCACAGCTGCCTGGATGTCCAAGTTCTTCCTAGACACAAACAAAGAATTTAATGTACAGTGGTATAAGCAATGTAGAAAAGGACATGGCAAGCAAGTTTTCTAAAGTTGGCCCACTTTTTTGAATGGCCTATTGTGGGGGAACTCTGAGAGTCATGGACCTAGAGACTTCATCCAAGAATAGTTTCTCCCTACTGATATGTTTTTCCTGTCACTTTTATTATCCTAATGATTCCTGAGCATCAGCTGACCCTATTGGACAAATTTCCTGTAGATCAACATGAAGAGGAACTTTCATTGAAATAACACTATTGAGATGAATTAATGACTTTACAGAAGTCCTGATTTGGTTCAAATATTTTTAGGAAGAATGTATAATGAGATGATTTTATTTTTTTTCAGAAAGATATAATAAAGTTAGAATCAGAAATAGAATGTGGCCAGGCAGTGGTGGTGCATGCCTTTAATCCCAGCACTTGGGAGGCAGAGACAGGCAGATTTCTGAGTTCGAGGCAGCCTGGTTTACAGAGTGAGTTCCAGGACAGCCAGGGCTACACAGAGAAACCTTGTCTCATAAAAACAAAAACAAAAACAAAAACAAAAAAGAAAAGAAAAGAATGTGTCCCCTGCTCATAGAATAGTAAGTAAAGGCTGCATAATAAGAAATAGAATGAGCTTAATAAATTGCACTAAGAAGAGAAATAGAATTAGAACAAATTAATGATCATAGAAAAAACATCCATTCCAGGTCAGGTGTGCAGTACAATAAATTAAGGTCATATGGGGACTGGAGAGGTGGCTCAGCAGTTAAGAGCACATACTGTTCTTCTAAAGGTCCTGAGTTCAATTCCTAGCAGCCACATGGTGGCTCACAACCATCTATAACAGGATCTTCTGGTGTGTCTGAAGGCACTGACAGTGCACTCACATATGGAAAATAAAATCTTTTTTAAAAAAGGCAATATGAAACTGTTCCTTTGAACTTATGAGCTTAGAGAATGAAATATTGCTTTGAACTTACTATCAATATCCTTCTGTAACTCCCTTTTATATAACATTCTATATGTGAGATAATTTTAAAAAGAACTTTTGTCTAAGAAGCTATAAAAAAGGCTGAGTCTAAAAATAAAGGGTGGCTGATGAGACTCTGCTCCATCCAACAAATGTGTATATATGTATATATGTCTGTCTGTAAAAATATATGTATGTATACCTATCTATATATCTATATGTTTACATATATAGCTCTATGAGGCCTACTTTCCTATCCCATTCTTTCTTGATTTTTTTCATTCAGTCTGTCCTTTGACTGGAGAATTGAGGACAATGATATTTAAAATTATTGATACATGTGTGTAAGTAGTGGTAATCCTGTTGCTAATTTTTGGTTTTTTTTTCTTAGTGTATTTTATTCTTTAATAATTAAAACTTTTCACAATATGACTCTCTCTGCAATGCTGAATTCTCTCTTCAGGGAGGAATAATTTTTCCTATATTTCCCTTAGGTTTTAGTTTATTGAATACAACTTGTTTAGGCTGTTTATGTCATGGAAAATTTCCATTCTCTTTAAATCACCACAGTTTTGCCGGGTATATTATTTTAGATTTGGTGTTATAGTCTTTAAGACTTGTATGCATTGCTACAACCTCTGGGCCATTTCAGAGTTTTCACTGAAAAATCAACTGTTAGTCTTCTCTTACAGCTTTCAATATACATTCTTTGTTATATATACTTAGCGTTTTAATAATGCTCAGAGAATTTTCCTTTCTTGTCTTGTCTATTTGTTGTTCTATGCTGGGGAGTTGGGGGATTTGTTGTGCATAGATGTGCCTTTCCTTAGTGTAGGGAGTTTTCATCTACAAGGATGTTGAAGATAACCATGCCATTGATATGGTATCTCTTTCATCTATGTTAATAATTAAAAGTTTGTGTATATGATAGTGTTCCACATGTCTTATGACTCGTGTGTGTGTGTGTGTGTGTGTGTATGTGATATGTTTGCATGTACTTAATTTCTCTTAACGCTGGACTGCAACTTTAAGATGAAATAAAGCTTTTAATTCCCAAGTTGGCTTTGGTCATGGTGTTTTATTCGAATAGAAGAAACCTAGTAAGAAAAACATGAAGCTGAGAGATTGTTCTGTGATTTGAATTTTTACATGTTTAATACACAAATGCACAAGTATTATATAAAATATTAAAATCTCTAAGTGTCATCAGGTCAGTTATAAAAACTGAAAACTTATTCTCTTACAGATTATTCATTAAAGATAATTGACAGGTACTTTAAGAAACAATTAGAATCTCATAACTTTATATGACTGTGAGATGCATACAGATGAAATGGTTTAGTCACATCAGGGAGACCCAGGCAGGGGCTGACATGAGGGCAGTTTTTATGGCGTCAAAAGCCTCCTGCTCTTTTTCCCCACACACAAACGGCTGCTTATTCTTGGTGAGAGGATATAGAGGGGCTGCCCTCTGGGCGAACCTGGGTGTCCACAGGAGATAGAAGCTGGCCATGCCCAGGAACTCTCTAACCTGCTTTTGACTCATGGGTGGTGGGATGTGAAACACTGTTTCTTTCCTGGCGTCTGATAGCCATCTCTTCCCTTCCCTGAGCAAATACTCCAGGTAACTGGCCTTTTGACGGCATATCTGGGCTTTCTTGTCTGAGGCACAATAGCCTAATTCTCCCAGTTCCATGAGTAGACATTTGGTCCCTTCTAAACACAGTTCCTTGCTGGATGCAGCAGTAAGAAGGTCATTTATGTATTGCAGAAGAGTTATCTGGGGATTGGATGTTCAAAATGTTGCTAGGTCCTGATGTAGGACCTCATCGAAAATAGTGGGGGAGTTCTTGAAACCCTGAGGCAAGATGGTCTATGTGAGCTGGCCCGTTATACCCGTCTCAGGGTCTTTCCATTCAAAGTCAAAGTACTCTTGGCTCTTAGGGGCCAATGACAGACAGAAGAAGGCATCTTTGAGGTCCAGTACAGTATACCAGGTCCTGGAGGGAGGCAAAGAACTCAAAAGGTTATACCAGTTAGGAACAGTAGGGTGGAGGTTGGACACCCATTTGTTTACTTCCCTGAGGTCCTGGACCGGTCGATAGTCATTGGATCCTGGTTTTTGTACCAGAAGGAGGGAGTATTCCATGAGGACTGGCACCTCTGCAGGATCCCCAATTGGAGGAAGTATAGGATGTGGGGTTGGATCCCATCTCATGCTTCTTTGGACATAGGATACTAGCAAACGGTTGCTGGGCTGGCCTGGGCCTTCAGCTCCACATGGACTGAAGGCTGATTTTTAGCTTTCCCTATTTGTGCAGTCTCAGGCCAAGCCTGTGGGAAGTTCTGTAACCACCAATCTGTATCTTCAGGCCTGCAATCTTTATTCTCAAAGAGCTGGTACTCATCTTCTAGTTTCATAGTCAGCACCTGGATGGGTTCTCCCTGTCAGCCCCTGACCTGGGGTCCTTCTGGGAGGAAATGGATCGGTGCTCCCATCTTAAGGAGAAGGTCTCTCTCTAGTAAGGGGCAAGAGCATTCTGGGATGACAATGAACAAGTGGGATACCTACCCCACGACTAGGTCCACTGTTCTTCGGGTAGTCCATGAATATTGTTTGTTTCCAGTGGCCCCTTGTACCTAGGATTTCTTTATGGAAATCGGCCCATCTGATTGTAAGAGGACTGAATATTCTGCCCCTGTGTCCACCAGAAACTGAATGGGTTTCCCTTCCACAGTAAGGGTTACCCTGGGTTCAGGGAGGTGATCCGAACCCCGTCCCCTCTATTCACTGTTACTGTTCTCTTGCATAGCCAGAACTTTAGGCCCCTCCAGTTTTCTGTCTGAAACATAAGGCCCCTTTTGGGAGGGGGGGCACTCTCTCAACCAATGCCCCTTTTCTTTACAGTAAGCACATTGATCTTTTGGCCAGAGGTTCTCTTCAGTTGCCAGGTACTATCTTATTAGGTTCCCTAGTTTCTCTAACTACTGTGGCTAAGATTTTATGAAGATTCCTTTCCTGTCTCTTTTCTTTCTTTAATTCTCTAGCTTCCAGATCTTTCTGTTTCCTATCTTCCTTCTCTTCTTCTGTCTCTTGGTTATAAAATACTTTCTCAGCCACCTGCACTAACTCTCTCAAAGACTTATCCAGTAACCCATCTAGTTTCTGTAACTTTTTCCTGATATCTTGGCTTGACTATTCAATAAAAGCAACTGTAACAGTAACCTTATGTTCCTCGCTGCTGGGATCATAAGGAATGAATTGGCAGTAGGCCTCCATGAGCCTCTAATGAAATGAAAGCTGACAGTGTTTCATTCAGTCCCTGTATCACCTCTCTTACCTTTGCCAAATTAGTTGGGAGTCTTGCTGCCCCCTTGAGACCCGCCAAGAGAGCCTGGCTGAAAACATTCAAGTGCTCTCTACCTTCAAGCGTGTTGAAGTCCCAATCTGGTCTGGTCAGTGGAAAACCCACATCAATATCAACCGGTAGGAGGGAGGGTCACCCGTCCGCCCCAGGGACATTTTTCCTGGCCTAGAAGAAGATAAGCTGTTTCTCCTCAGTGGTGAACAGGACCTGTAACAGTTGTTGACAATCATCCCAGGTGGGCTGATGGGAAAAGAGGAGAGACTCAATGAGGTTAGTCAGGCTCTGAGGGTTTTCAGAAAAGGATGGGTTGTGAGCCTTCCAGTTATACAAGTCAGCGCCTGAGAACGGCCAGTACCGCAGGGGCTGGTGGTCTGCTCATCAGGAGGGCCGTAGGCCAGGAGGGGCAAAATGTTGGTCTGGTTGGGGACCGTTCCTCTCTCGCTGCATGTCCTGTGGGCAAGTCCTTCTGTCTCAAGGGCGAAGCTTCTATACCTCTCTCCTCCTTTGGTGGGGCTAAAGGACCTGCAGCCAACGATGCTGGGGATCCTGCGGATGGACCTACATGAGGTTGGAGTGTAGGGGGGTAGGGAAGAGGGAGGTCCAAGAGGAGAAGGTCGGCCTTGGTGTCCGAGAGGAGATTTTTCTTGGCTTGGTCCTGTTCAAAGAGGACAGAGATCTACCAGAACTAGGAGCTGCTGGTGTGTTTTGGAGCCTTCTGTGAGACGTGGTCACTGGATCATATCTGAGAAGAAAGAGGTACTGGACCATGAAGACACTGTAAGGTTAAGCCTCTGAAATTTGCTGTTTTTAGGGGAAGGGTAGTGCTGAGTATTCAGACTATGCTAAAATCCTACAAAGGTGCAGTGCTGCTGAACTGATCTCCATGCTTGTATTTTTGTTTTGCTTGTTATTTTGTCTGAGACAGGGTCTCATGTAGTCCAGTCCATGACAGATGAACTGTTCATCCTGCCTCCTCCAACACACAAGCAATAGGGTTACAGGCATGTAAACTCATACCTAGCCTTGAAAAATCTTTTTATTTATTTACTTGTGTGTGTGTGTGTGTGTGTGTCTGTGTGTGTTTGTATGTATGCATGTGTGTATGTAGGTATGTGTGTATGTGTGTGTATATATTTTTAAGACAGGAATACATTTTTTTGTCTCTGACTGTCCAGAAACTACTATGTAGACCAGGCTGACCTCCTTCCTAGACTTCCAGGCCTCTGCTCCTCCTAGTGCTAGGAGTAAATGTGTCTTACCATACCCACCCCATGACATGGCATGGGCATAGAGATAAAAAGGAGGTCTTTGCTCAGAAAACCTGGCAACCAACAAATATTTGATTTTCCTCTTTTCTCTCTCTCCTCTGGATCAACAGACAAACAAGCTTATTAGGCAGTGATTCCAGACTCAGAAAGCAGAAAGACTGCCTGGAAATATGGGACAAGAGTGGGGATCAGGTTCAGAGCCCCTTGGAGTATCCAGTCTTCCTTCGGACACCCTGTTGTAGTCAACATCCAAACACTCACTGAGACCACAATGGGCAAGATCAGAATTTTATTTAATGACCAAGACTCCAAGCCTCCTGCTCTCCACAGGATTGGGGGTAAGCAAGAGACCCCCCAGCTGCAGCAAGAAGAAGTTTATATAGTTCTTTCATGACCTTCCCAAGCAAGCAAAGCTTAACAGAAGCAGAACTTTTGAGATTAGCTTTCAGCATAAACATATTGTTACAAGTTTTTAATGTCATTGTGGTCAACCAGTTTTGGAAAGCCTCATTTTTCAAGTCAAGGCAACCTGGTTGTCAGGAGGTATTTGGAATGTGTTGGTTTGAAAAACAGTGTACACAGTAGGATCATAAATCTCATTTTACCTGAGAAATACAAATACCAAAACTTTGGAAACAAGTTTGAAAGCTGAACAACAGGGAGAACAAAGGTGCTTTTACTATTTAATCCATATTACAATCAATAGTGAAGACAGAAATGGGTGAGTCAGATTCTGACAATCCCACACAAAGGACTTCTTGGGAAAGAACCACTACATGGCTTTAAAATGTCTTCTGGGAGGATTTGGTGAAGTCTGTCTCATGCCTAAAAATACCTAAGACAAATGGCATTTGTTAGGCACCTTCCTGGACCAACTATCCATGTGATCTCTGGGACTAATTACAATGCAGCAAGAGACAACAGAGATTTTCGAGGCTCTGGTGGGCACCTCTTTCTGACAGTTGAAAGGAAAGCTGGGATATCCCAGGGAACCAAGATGAGCTTGAGAACAGACCTCTCTTGTGGGGCCTGAGGAGCTTCCTTTTCATCCCATAGCTTTTGCAAGGAGGCTGACAAGTGATTGTTATTTTATGGCAGCCTGCTGATCCCATTACTTCCTCCTGATCCTTCTTGATTCTTGGACTACTTCCCTCCACTTCCCTTTCTTCTGTTAGTTCCTTGCTTTCCCTGGGACCATGTCTGAAGAAGCAGGAGGGAGATCAGAGTGTATGTGAGTAACCAACTAGACTCAGCTCCCTCTTCTCTTTCCCCCATTCCAGGTAAGTGATGCACTTCATGCAGCCTACCCACACACTCACCATTCAGAAGGGCACCACTTTGCCAACTCCAGTGGCTCTGGAGTACAGAAGACTTGGCTCTATTGTAATACTAAGTGCAGGGCCCAAGACCTGGTTGTCCTAGAGATGAGAGAGCCTGTCTGTAGACCCAAGTGATACTATGTGACCTGACCTTGCCCCCAAGTTATTTCTAAATTGTAAATAAAAGTGCCTATAGTCAAAAGCTGGGCAGAATTGAGATAGGCATTTCCTGGTGTTCCCAGCCTAGGGATGGGAAGAGATCATGGCAGAGTTAGATAGAAGAAGGTAAATAGAGGAGAAGCCACCATGAAGTAAGAATCTTAAAGTAATGGCCATGTGAGTTGGCTAATTAGAGTTAAGAGCAGCCCAGACAAAACCATGACAAATTATACAATGGAATTATTGGCTGAGAAATAAGTATAATAGTATAAAGGATAGCTATCTGTCTAGCTCTTGTGCTAACTAAGGCTTATCATAAATATAAATGTTATATGCATCTTTTATCGAGGAACTAAATGGTCAGAGGATGGGTAGAGACCCTGGGTTGAGATCACACAAAACCAGATATCAGCACCTAGAATTACAATTTATCTGCCAGAGCAGGGTAGCTGTAGTGTGGGGGTCTTCTTTCTTGTTGGTTCTTCATGAGGCAGCAGAGGGGGAAGAGATCAGTGGAGGGTAAGACTTGGTTTTACCAGATCAGGGTGGGAGGGAGCGGGGAGGGGTGTAATACTTTGTCCTAAGAGATATTTAGGGTTGCAGTATAATAAAAAAAAAGTTTACTTATCTAAGTCTAAGTTAGTATGCTACTGTATCTGATTAACTTATCAAAGTCTAAGTTACTATGCTATTGTAGCTGACCTGCCTTCTGTGTTCCTCTGAGGCCAGAGCCTGCAGTCTCAGGCACTTAGCACCTCATCCTAAAACAGCAAGAAATTAAGTAAAGGATTAATTGCTAGAGTCTTTTCCCTATTGTCCAGATGCCTCTTGCTTGTCAGGCTAGAGGGAAGTTTGAAGCAATAAACTTCTATTGAACCAAGAGAAGAGAGTAACACTCCCAGAAGGAAAAACTTTTACATAAGCGAATATGCACAATCTCACATGAGTTCATATACAGATTCATAGTGCTCATTTACACACATCCATTCAAATCAGTAGGGTCCAACTTGCAAGCACTCTCACAACTAAATACTTACAGACACACACATGCATACATTCTCACAATTACGTATGTACACACACACACACACACACACACACACACACACATCCATACTTCCATATGCATATGGAACAAAAGACCTATCACCAGTACAGAAAGAACTTACTCATTCTGGATAAAAACCGAGTTTCAATTTTTATTGCATAGAGAAAGAAAAGGCTTCCACCCTTTTAATGCTAAATGAATTAAACCCATGTTTGTAAGAAAAAAGCTTTGTTCCTTTTAATATGACTAAGCCTGCCTTGTCTTTACCATGGGACCGGTCTGTCCCATGGTAAGGAATAGTCTGCCTGCTCCTTCTGCTTTCTGCAGCATCTTCTTTTTATATCTTTCCCTCTGCATGGTACATATTGCTCTCTTAGGTTTTTTTTTATGTTACCTAACCTATAGTTTCTAAGTTATTCCACTCTGCATTCTCCTATTCTTGTTCTCTCTTCCTGCTCTGAAGTCACAACAATGCTCTTACTCTCAATGCCTTTTCTTCAAAAACTATGCCTATACTTCAAAATTCTTCTTGAGTTCAGTTCTGTCTAAAATGTGTTCTGTCTAAAAACTTCTCACCTCCATTCCTCTCACCACAGAGAATATTTATATGCATGTCCATTAGGAATAATTATCTAGCTAAACATCCATCACCTGTCTCAACTCCACAGGTTCACTGAAGGTTTAAAACCATAACTAAGTTATAAGTGAAATTTCATATGTATAGATAAGCTCAGTCAATATTTTATCTTCTGTCCTAGCACCTATAATAAATTGTTAGTTCCCTTTTTATGAACTTTGGTTAATTGTTTTACAATCTCTTGGAATGTGCTCTGAGTAGGAGGAAGTCTGGTTACTAAGAGCAATTAACTGGTGACACTTGGGAGATTGGTAGAGTTCTCACTGCAGTTTTGACTATCAGAAAAGCCTAATAGCAGTCCCACTATAAATGAGCTTAATAATCACTCATATAATTTTAGGAATTCTAATAGAATCATCATAAAGACTTAAGTCATCTATTTTTCTATATAGCTTCACTATAAGACAGTACATCTTCATGGATCTGCAGAGATCTGCTCCAAAGGGGTGTGCTATTACTTAGTGATTATTATACATGCATAATAATAACAGGAAAGCATATTAATAGCAGGAATCTTTCCTAAAATTAGTCCCTTACAGCCTTGCTTAATAAGTGTGCAGTGCGCACCTGTTGCTGATTATATAATAATCTGAAGCAGGCCATTTTAGGATGATCACCTGCTAGTTATTAGCTTGTCCCTTTATGGCTCCTGACATCTTCCCAATCCCAGTTACCTACACATCAGCATTAAAAACACAACCATTAACAGCAAGGGCATTACAATCTCTATTAGAGCCTATCAACACTATCACAGAAGGCCCTGAATATTCCAACATGGTTGAAGAACAATAATGAAAAAGACCATAAGACAGCCTTTACAAATGTGATAGAGGTCCTTAAAAAGAGGAAAATAAAGAAATCTGTGAAAACACAAACTGTGGAAGGAAATGAATAAAACACAGTTCAAGATCTGAAAGTGAAAACAGAATCAGTAAAGAAAACTTAAACTGAGATATCTGGAAGTGTAAAATGTAGGAACTTAAATAATCCCTCAGAGGCAGACCTTAACAACAGGCTACAACAGATAGAGAATCTCAGGCATTGAAGAGTTGATAGGAGGACTAGATCAAGGAAAATGTTAAATCCAAAAGAGAGGGAAAAAAAAGTGGAGGGGGAATAAAAGGATAGGAAGAAAGAAAGAAAACCCTGGAAGAAAATAATCAAGAAATATAGGATATTTCTACAAAAATAACAAATATAAGAATAATAAAGTGTAGAGGAAGGGGAGAAGAAACTTGGGTCAAAAGCAAAGAAAACATTCTCAACAAAATTATAGAAGAAAATGTCCTTAACCTAAACAAGAGACTTAACAAAGTAAAAGAAGCATACAGAGTATGAAATAGACTGGACTAGAAAAGAAAGTCTCTTGCCATATATTACTTAAGACACTAAACATAGAGAACAAAGAAAGTATATTAAAAGCCTCAAGGGGAAAATGCCAAGTAACATATAAAGGCAGGCTTATTAGAATTACATGTTAATTCTCCATAGAGACTCTAAAAGCCACAAGAGCCTGGAGAGATGTCCTGCATACTAAAAGTCCACAAATGCTAGACCAGACTACTAAGCCCGGTGAAACTTTCAACCACTATAGATAATAGAAGAAATAAGATATTACATGATAACACAAAATTTAAGCAATATCTATCTACAAATTTACCTCTATAGAAGGTGCTAGAAGAAAAACCCCAAACTAGCAAGGTTAACTACTACTCTGGAAAGTCAGGGAATAAATAATCCTAGGCCAGCAAAGTCAAAAATAGGGAAGCATATATACAATACAACAATAAAATCAGCATAACAGGAATCAACAATCCTTGTTGATAAATAATTGTGAACATCAATGGTCTTCTTGGTTCCCCAATAAAAAGACACAGACTAACAGATGGGATGTCTAAATAAGATGCATCCTTCAGCTGCACTTAAGAAATGCACCTAACATCAAGGATAGACATCACCTTAGGGTAAAGGGCTAGAGAAAAGGTATTCCAAGCAAGTAAACCTAGGAAGCAAGTTGTCATAGCCATTTTAATATATGACAAAGTAAACTTCCAACCAAAACTAATTAGAAGAGATAGGGAAGGATACTACATACTCATTCATAGAAGAAAAAAATCCACCAAGAGAATGTTCCAATTCTAAAAATCTATGCCCACTCAAAACTACAGCTTCAATCATATATTGACACTCACACTGAAAATGTGAGACTTCAATGCCCCATTCTCACCAATAGATCGGTCATCCAGACAAAAACTAAACAGAGAAATGTTGCGGGTCTTGGCGACTTTCTGAATTCATTCCTCCGCCTTTCTCCATCTTTTTTTTTTTTCCCAGCCTTGAAGCTTCTAATACAAAGATAGAGAGGAGAGAGGAAAGAAAGAGATCCCAGAATCTGCCGGGTAGTGGTGGCACACGCCTTTAATCCCAGCTCTTGAGAGGCAGAGGCGGACAGACTGTTGAGTTCGAGGCCAACCTGGTCTACAGAGTGAATTCCAGGACTGCCAGGGCTACACAGAGAAACCCTGTCTCGAAATCTAATTTCTTTTCTTCTTGTTTCTTCTTAGAGCATGACAACTAACAAACTACTACCAACAACCAACCAACCCTGCCCCTGTTTTTCAGGGCCCTGGTGGCTATATACCCTCTGAAAAGTTCCTAGTTTTGCAAACATCACACAACTGAAGAAGTTACCTGCAATTGACAAAATCATGCTCCTACTATACTAAAAGAATCATACTCAGCTGCTGTGGACAATCTAAAGCAGCTCCATATCCCTAGATACCTGGGGTTAAAATGAGAGCACTTTTGTTTGTTTGTTTGTTTGTTTTTTGTTTTTTCCAGACCGGGTTTCTCTGTGTAGCCCTGGCTGTCCTGGAAGTCACTCTGTAGACCAGGCTGGCCTCAAACTCAGCAATCTGCCTGCCTCTGCTTCCCAAGTGCTGAGATTAAAGGCGTGTGCCACCACTGCTAAGCATGAAAGCACATTCTTATAATATTTCTGTGTTTTTAAAAGAAATCCAAATTCCAAATTCCAGAATTCTCACTACAGAGAAATGCTGTAGTTAACTGAGGTTATAAACCAAATGTACCTAACAAATATTTACATAACATTTCCCCCAACCACAAAAGAATATACTTCCTTCTCTGTACCTCATGAAACTTTGTCTAAAATTGATCATATACGCTGAATCAAAGCAAGTCTTAACAGATACAAGAAAGTTTAAACAATTCTCTGAATCCTATCATACCACTCTAGATTAAAGCAGGATACCCACAAAAATTTACAAACTCACAGAAATTGAACAACTTTCTACTGAATGAAAAAATTGATCAAGACAGAAATTTAGAAAGAAGTGAAAAACTTTCTAGGGTACAGTGAAAATGAATGCACAACAAGCCAAAAGTTTAGAAAGAAATCAATGACTTTCTAGGAAAATGAATCCACATGTCCGAGCTTGTGGGACACAATGAAAGCAACCCCAAGAGCCAAGTTTATAGCAGTAAAAGCCTACGTAAAAATTTTTATGAAAGATCTTATACTAATAGCTTAATAGCATATCTGAAAGCTTAAACCAAAAGAAGAAATCACACACAGGCAGAGTAGATAACAAGAAATATTCAAATTGGAATCAATAATACAAACAAACAATACAAAATAATAAAAATAAAGAAACAAAGAGGGCTTCTCAGTCTTATTGATTTTTCTCAAAGAACCAAACTCCCCCATAAAATCGTTCAATCTGCCCTGAAACATACAGGAAAACAAAAAATAAAAAGTAAAAATAATAGAGACAGAAGGCTCAGAAAATGTGCAAGTACATCATTTTTAAACTTCATTCGTTATTTTCACTTCACGGTGCTTCAGAGTCCAAAGATGAAGTTTCTCTTTGTTGAAGAAACATATTTCAAGTCACATAAAATAGCTTTAGTTGAGCCAAGTGCCTCTCTTCTTTTATGGGGGGAAGAGGGCCTGTTCAGTGATAGTTCTTAGGGAGCGGGCTTGATCTTTGGCAGCAGTTCAATACAGCACCAAATTCTATTCAGCAGGGGATTTCATAGGTGAGAAAAGCAGGAGCATAGTTGAAACATTGTGGCAGTGGCTATGCAGACTCAGGAACTCCTGCTCAAGCTGCAACAGAGCACCCTTGCTCTGATGCACAGCAGCTCAGCCAGTTCCCTTCAGACCTGGCTCTCCCACTGCCTGCCTTGCCTGGATACAAGAGGATGAGCAACTATGAGCCTGCAGTGCAAAAGTGTATGTGGAGGACCCGCAAACACAAACTCAGTCAACTTCATTAGAGCAAAGGGTCTAAAGTGTTTTCCTCCTTCAAGTATGGTGCCCCAACCCCATTTTCTTTCTCTACATGCCTTAATTTGGATGGCTTCTATTTCCCTTCATAATTTTTTTAGTTAACTTCTCTATTTTCTCTCTCTCTGTTGGTTTCTTTCTTTCCTTCAACTGTCGGAGCCAGCCGACAAGGGTGAGGCTGAAGTAGAGAGGGCGACTGAATGAGAACGAGAGGACCACCGCTCTGCTGGCAATGGCCATAAACTTTAATGCGAGAAATCTTTTATAGTAAAACACAGTAAGACTAAAAATTGAATTTAACAACAATCATGTAGCACAATCTCTTAGCACTTTCTCATGGCAAAGCATGCCCACTTCTTCATTATCTTACAGTAAATATTTTTTCCCCCATGCCCAGGTGCATGAGGTCTGTTTCTTTGATCCTTCCATGCACAGCTCTCAGTAGCCTTGAAATACTTCCAAAACATCTTGGGTTCATGGAGCAGTTATGTCCTTAGCTGCAGGGAGATTATCAGAAGGTGCCCCCTCCTTCATGGAGCAGTCATGCTCTCGGCTGCAGGGAGATTATGTGAAGGTGCCCCTTCCCTGCCTTTCAGCAGAGGGGCCACCCCTAAATCTTCCCCTATGCTAAAGAACATTTCCACCACATTCAACTAAGCTAAAGGAACAGCAATTTGATTTTAACCTAATATTTGTTCTGGTTCATGCCATGCATACTTGCACATTAAAAAAAATTTTTTTAATGTGCACACTTTAATAGAATACATTATTTAGCTCATTCTGTGAGCTGGTGTTTTTGAAGCAAGTGAATGTTGGGGGGATGTCATCTCCAACTCCTGAAGGTTGTGCCTTCAACTGCAAATGCTTATTAATTTTCAAAGTTTTCTTTGTCAATGTATGTATGAGTGTCTCTGCACATATGTGCCACAATTTTCAGTTCTTAGTTTCTACCATGGATCCCAGGGATTGAATTCAAGTAATCATATTAGTACAGCAAGTTCTTTTATCTGTGGACTACCTTGCTACTATTGCATAAGTGTATGTGTGTGTGTAATTTTCATATATGTATCTACTGAATACTGGGCCTATCTCTGTCTCTCAATAGCATTATCCTAAATTTTCTCACCTCTTCTATCATTTTTTTTCTCCCTCGGGACAGTTTTACTTTGTTCATGTCATTGAGACATTCATATTTTTATACATCTGTATAAAATGTAGGAACACATACACACATTTGTTTGAGTGAAACAAAATTAAAGATGAAAAAATAAAAACATGCAGTCTTTTTGTTCAGTATTCATTAGCATATGCTTTTCTTTGATTTTTTTATACAATTCATGTATAATAATTAATGGTCAATCAACTTGAAATTTTTCCTTAATGCTGATAATAGCTTTTTCATTGATATCCTTGGGGTTTTCACCAATGTTATACTATCTGCAGATAAAAATGGGTTACCTGTGCCTTTTTTATTCTTATACCTTTATATTAATAAGTGTCAATAAAAACCTTTGATAGAGTATTGTACGATAGAATATGACCCAATGTCAACTTTTAATTCCTACTAGTGACAGAACTTAAAATATCACATTTCTTCATTCTGACTGCCGCAGTATGCTTTCTGTAAGAGTGATCTCCACTTAGTAGGTGTCAGTGGTCAAACAAAAGTGTGGTGTTATTGCGACTCCTGCTGGTCAAAGGTGTTTGTCCTGAAGAAATGAGGCTATAAAATGAGCAGTGGTTTCGTATGCCTTTAATCCCAGCACTTGGGAGGCAGAGGCAGGCAGATTTCTGAGTTCAACGCCAGCCTGGTCTACAGAGTGAGTTCCAGCACAGCCAGGGCTATACAGAGAAACCCCGTCTCAAAACACACACACACACACACACACACACACACACACACACACACACACACACACACACACACGAGGATATAGAGACCAAGCATAGGGTGCCACCTTGTGGAACTAAGAAATTAGTGCATCTGAGCTGAGTCTTCTCCCACAGTTGCTTTGGCTGGTTTCAAGTCCAAGAGTTGGAAGAGACCTGAATCGCCCTTACCGCAAGCACTCCTTTCTCAAAAGAAAGTCAGCTTCAGTTTTAAAGAAAACAGACACTTGATTTCCAGTAAGATTCATACACATCTCTCAAGCTGGCAAAAGTCCAAAGGAATTTCAGACTCATGAAAATGCTAGGTAGCTCAGGGCACTGAACGCCATTAGACAGCTCAGGCTAGTGTCTTCCATCTAGTCCAATGGACCAATTCCTCGAAACACCCAGCTAAGAGTTCTTAATCTCTAAGCCAAGTCAGATGTCGTGACTAAGCTAATAGCATATTTTATAAAATTCCCTAGTAGGCACTTAATTGTTTGTGGAGGTAGGACAAGGAGAAGAATGCGCCTGTCATGTGGTGGCCCACTGTTAGTTCAAGAGCTCAAGTAGGAGGGCAGAGCAGGAAGATATCAGGGAGTAGAACATCCTAGTTTACATGCATAGTTCCAGGCTTAATACAAACCTTTGATTACCAAATACAATTTTCAGTAATTGACACCCAAAATGAACATGCCGTTGCAGATTGTGTGTCCCTTCTGAATGCACAGTGTAGGATCAAACTTTATCATGCCAAGATAACATTTAGGAGAAAATAAACTGGAGACACCAGATGGATTAGGACAGCAGTAATAGTGCTGGAGAAATGGCTCAGTGGTTAAGAGTACAGCAGCTGTTCCAGAGATCCTGAGTTCAATTCCCAGGAACCACATAGTGGCTTACAATTATCTACAGTGAGATTTGGTGCCCTCTTCTGGCCCGCAGGCATGCATGCAGGCAGAATGCTGTATATATAATAAATCTTTTACAAACTAAAATAAAAATAGATATGTTTGCAGCCCCTTAGGACAAACAACAATATGAACTAGCAAGCTATATGAATTTTATTTAGAAAGTACAATTACATCTAGTACATAGATATCCATGTTCTATAGAGTCTGATTTCTGATAGTCTACCACTTCATTATCTGAGACCAGTGTTGCTTATGAAATAAATCAACTAAGCTAT
>NW_022196913.1:48004481-48014437 GCF_008632895.1 Mastomys coucha | reverse complement strand
GGCTGGCCTCAAACTCAGAAATTCGCCTGCCTCTGCCTCCCAAGTGCTGGGATTAAAGACGTGCGCCACCACCGCCCAGCGAGGCAAGGTATTTTTAAGTAGTTGTCCTTGAACTGACATTGCAGATCTGGCTGGCCTTGAATTCAGAGACCAGCCTGCCTCCACCTTCTGAGTGCTGGCTGCAAAAATCTGGTTTTGGGAGGGGCTAAACAATCACAGTGAGGGCCGCTATCAAGTTACTCCTTTGGAAGCGGTGTTCTGCAGCCTCTGGTTCTATCCTTACCTTCAAAGTCTACACTTGGAAGTCAGGACTAACCTGAAGGAGGACTAAGTCGGCCCCTAAGGCCGACTCTTAGGGAGCACATAGTGGCCATCGAATACTTTCACCAAAGATATATTACCGGACCATTTATAAGGTAAGACAAATATGGGGAGTTTATGGGGTTTTTTGTTGTTGTTGTTTTCTTTTGTTTTTATTTTTGTTTTGTTTTGTTTTTTGTATCTACCTATACTGAACCCTGCCTGTGCATGGTACATTCAGAAACCAGAGAAAGTTGGCATATCTGCAGAAATTAGAGTTATTAGCTGCTTGTACTATGAGAAATTGTCTCTGGCTAACGAATTCTGGAGTTCTGTTTTGGTTTTGTTTTGGTTACTTTCATCAAAAGAAATTGTTTTGGTGTGGATTATGATTGTGAATTCCTTGTGCTCTTCATCCATGGCCATTGTTATTACATTTAGCAGGCAAGGACAGGGTCAAACTCCCTAATATCTGTATTTATATCTTCAGTGAAATACAGTGTGGTAAATAATCCTGCTCCCTGACTCTCCTTGTTTCTGTAGGTATCCAATGCTGTAGCTGTCTCCAATGTCTCCATAGTCAGACTACTGGGCCATGCATGGAAGACTGTTGAAATTGTTTCAGACTTCCTTGGGTCCTCTGAGGGGAGAAACTGTTTCAAATTTCTATGTCTCCTGTTACGAGAATGCAGTGTTTTGAAAAACAATTAACAATTTTACCCTTAGATGATAGTTAGAAAATAGCAAAAGTTCAGTGGACACCAGTCCTCTTGTCTCCTGTTGAATTGCTTCAAGTTTTTCTCAATTTAGGATAATGTTGGCTGTAAGACTCTGTCTCTGGCTGTGGGGGTGGAAGAGGCAAGCAGAGCAGAACTCCTGGCTGTCTTGGACACACTTTGGAGACCTCAAACCTATAAGGGTCTACCTCTACTTTTCAAAGGTTGGCATGAAAGTTGTACACCACTACGACCGGCTGGCTAAGATTCTCCTCTCTCTCTCTCTCTCTCTCTCTCTCTCTCTCTCTCTCTCTCTCTCTCCTTTTTCTTTCCTTTTGCCAGGCAGTGGTGGTGGCAGAGGGAGGGGGGTGGATCACTGTAATTTTCCAGCTAGCCTAGTCTACAGAGTTATACGAAAGGAGTTCCAGGATGACTGGTTATATTTATCTTTTGTTATGCATTTTAATTAAAATAACAAAAAAATTTAGAAAATTCAGAGTCTGGCATTTAAAAGTATGCTACAGAAGCAGGAGAAAAACTGAGCCTGTGTGGATGTCTGGAGGCTTCTGTCTGCTTTTGGAAGCCTCCTCACCGTTCTGCACGTGCCACCTAGAGGCTGGTAAAAGGAGAAACAAAAAGCGACCTGGAACAGTAGGTCACATGGCTGGCCACCGCCATCTTGATGAGGTAGGTCAGCGGACAAGATCACTGCCACCCATGTGTAGCCTTCCATCTTGGCGAGGTCAATGTGCAACGGAGTGAAGAACAAGGAATTAGAAAAAGACCTGCAGGCGCAATACCTTCCAGGGGTTTGAGAAAGGGGAAGTTGGGCATGGAAGTGCATGCATGCTTTTAATCTAACAGTCCCTAGGGGTGGGTGGATAGAGAGAGACAGGCTACACTCCAGGATCCTGACCCCCCCCTTTTTTTTTCCTATCAAAAACCTCGATTCTCCAGCACTTGGGAGGCAGAGGCAGGTGGATATCTGAGTTCAAGACCAATACAGAGTGAGTTCCAGGACAGCCAGATACAGGGAAACCGTATCTCAAACACCAAAACCCTTCTATTCTCAGGGTATGGTATGGTGGGTCCTCCTAGGTTCTGGTGCCCTCCTCTGGCATGCAAGCATATAGGCAGCAGACAGAGCACACACACATATATATACATTGAAAAAACTAATAAATAAATAAATAAATAAATAAATAAATAAGGAAGAAGAAGAAAAGATTCTAGCTTTTAGCTGGCTGTGTGGTGTAGCAGAGGCAGGCAGAGCAGACCTCTGTGAGTTTGAGGCTACCGAAGCCTACAGAGCAAGTTCTACACCAAGAGAAATGCTATCTTGAGACAAAATAAAACACAGCAGAAAAGAAGGTTCTGGCACTTACTTCACAGACATATATTTCTTCTAGTACTATTGCTTATAAAACTTTGATCATGAAGGCGTGTGTGTGTGTGTGTGTGTGTGTGTGTGTGTTATATTTCATTCAGCTGTGAGTGCTGTTACTTGCTGTCTAGTGGGCTTGTGTTTGATTTCTTTTAAATATTTTTTAAAAGACTTATTTATTGTTATATGTAAATACACTGTAGCTGTCTTCAGACACACCAGAAGAGGCCGTCAGATCTCATTACGGATGTGAGCCACCATGTGGTTGCTGGGATTTGAACTCAGGACCTTCGGAAGAGCAGTCAGTGCTCTTTCCCACTGAGCCATCTCACCAGCCCCTAATTTTTTTTTTCTAATTCTTGACCAGAATGCTGAAGATAATTATTAAATTATTTTTGTGTTTCCTTCCTTCCTTCCTCCCTTTATTTGTGTGATATATTTCTCTCTGTGTCCTCTCTGTCCCTCTGTCCTCTGTCTCTGTCTCTCTGTTTGTCTCTCCAGCCCTGAAGGTCAGACAGAAAGATGGAATGTTAACCCATAAATATCTCTTTTTCCTAAAATTCATGTTCCTCCCCTCTTTCTGTGTGTGTATGTTCTTTGTTTCTTTCTTTCTCTCTCTCTTTCTCCCTTTCTCTCCTCTCTCTTTCTCTCTTTCTCTTTTTTTAAGGATTTATTTATTTGTTTGTTTGTTTTTTTTGAGACAGGGTTTTTCTGTGTAGCCCTGGCTGTCCTGGAACTCACTCTGTAGACCAGGCTGGCCTCAAACTCAGAAATCCGCCTGCCTCTGCCTCCCAAATGCTGGAATTAAAGGCATGCGCCACCACCGCCCGGTGAGGATTTATTTATTTTATGTATATGAGTACACTGTTGCTGTCTTCAGACATACCAGAAGAAGGCATCAGATCTCATTATAGATGGTTGTGAGCTACCACGTGATTCCTGGGAATTGAACTCAGGACCTCTGGAAGAGCAGGCATGTCTGATTTTTTAATTTTTTTCAACTTTTTTTTAAAAAAGAGATTTATTATGCATGTATGTATGTATGTATGTATGTATGTATGTATGTATGTATGGGTTATTAACCCATAAATATCTTTTTCCTAAAATTCCTGTCCCCCTTTTTCTCTCTCTGTGTGTGTGTGTGTGTGTGTGTGTGTGTGTGTGTGTGTGTTTCCATGGCCAAGCTAGGAACTACCCCAGATTCGTGTTTCAGAGAGCTTATTATTTCTTGTGCCTGGGCTTTCATAGGTACTAGTCCACCATACTTCCTGAAAAACAAAACAAAAACTCAACCAACAAACCAACCAACAGAAGTGACGTGGAACAGTAGGTCACATGATGGCGAGCCACCTCCATCTTGGTGAGGTCGGTCTGGAGCCCCGATGGCTGCCATCCACATGTCGCCTTCCATCTTGGTGAGGTCAATGACCAACCGAGTGAGTGACAGAACAAGAACAAGGAATTAGAAACAAACAAACAAACCAACCTACCTACCTTCCTTCCTTCCTTCCATCCAGGGAAACACACACACACACACACACACACACACTGACACAACTTGAATTTGAACTAAGCATACAATAAAGTAACAGAAAAACAAATTAAAAACAGAGACCAAAAGAAAACAAAACAAAATCCAAAAAATTTTCCTGTGGTGTGGCCAAACACGCCTTTAATCCCATTACTCAGGAAGCCAACAGAGGCAGGTGGAGTGCTGTGAATTGGAAGCAAGTCTGATCTGATCTAGATAGTGATTTCCAGGGTTACCATAGAGCGTCCCCTGTCCCAACTAAATAAATGAATAGGAAAAATAATAATTGAGTTTTTTTGTTTGTTTGTTTGTTTGTTTGTTTGTTTGTTTTGGTTTTTTGAGACAGGGTTTTTCTGTATAGCCCTGGCTGTCCTGGAACTCACTCTGTAGACCAGGCTGGCCTCGAACTCAGAAATCCACCTGCCTCTGCCTCCCAAGTGCTGGGATTAAAGGCGCCACCACTGCCCGGCAAAAAAAAATAATTGTAATTATTAACTTGGGATAAAACAAACACACACAGTCGGGCAGTGGTGGCGCATGCTGGGATTAAAGGCGTGCGCCACTGAAAGACCCCTGGGGGAGACCCCCACTCAAATCTCGGGGGGACGTACACCCAAGGAATCACGAGAGACCACATCTTGATGTAATTACAAGAGGTATATTTTAATTTTCTGGGCGCTCTGGTTCGGCACCACAGTTATCTCACGCAGGAGATAGTGGAGCAGACCACGAGGCTTGAAAGTTAGGGGTTTATATAGGGAAAAGGTCTGAGGGAACAAAGGGATCAGTGTGGTCATACATGATAGGCTAGTTCAAATATTAACTATTACATGCAGAACAGAGTGGAAAATTCCTAAGGTTGGTGTTAATCTGAGTCAACAGAGCATCTGACCTTAAACCATATCTGAGAGGACCAGATGGTCCATTACTTAGTGTCTGCCAGGCACGTCTTTGCAGGCCTAGGCCTTGGAAATGTCCTCATTTGCCTGGATGTTTTCCTCTATGTTTATAGTTTTATGTCTTCTTGACCTGCCAGCGCTTATGATATCTAACAACTTGTTTGCTCTTTCCCAGGCCTATGTGGGCCAGCTTGTGATGGATTCTTAGGCCCATAACTTTTCTTTCTAGTCAGCACAGGTCTAAAGCTTTAATTTTTCCTTTCACCACCACCGCCAGGCTATTTTTTTTTTAAAGAAAAAAATGCTTCTTTTTTTAACCACCTCCAAAGGAAGCCCCCTCCCTGATAATGCCTGACCCCACCCTGCAAAGATATTGATTCCTTGATCAGTCAGTCTTCCCCCCACATCTACTCCATATCTGGAGCATATGTAATCACAGGTGTTGTAAAGATATATTTAGTAATTTCACCTGATTTTCATCTAAACTTTTACATAATTTATTTAGAAATTCATGCATGAGTACTACATTTACATCAATTTCTCCTCTACCTGTCCTTATATCTGAGCCCAATCCATATTAAATTCATAACCATTTCTTTAATTCTTATTGACTCTGGACTCTTTTTTTTTTAAATATATGTATAACTGCAAGTATATATTTTTTCTTCTCACCACATGCATATATATGTGTGTGTGTGTGTGTGTGTGTGTGTGTGTGTGTGTGTGTATACTATGTATGTATGTATGTATGTATAAGGTAGACCAGTTGTCCCTTTCATTAACGCCAAAAACTATTAAGCATTAGTGTGTTGTTTTTAAGTTTGGCACAGAGTTTCCTTTTCCCTTGCTTGTGTTTTATATTTATATATATAAAAATATATACATATGTATTTTTTATATGTGCACATATATATTTTTTTCCTCTCCCCCACCTGAAGAAAAAAAAAAGATGAGGTCGACCAGTTGTCTATTTTTGTTAAAATCAAGAATAGTAAATAGCAGGTTGATGTTTCTTTCATTTAATGAAGTCAATAGGCAAAAGAACTTTCTCTCTTTCGTTCTCTCTTTTGTTCTTTCTTTTTTGTTGTTGTTGGTGGTGGTGTTTTTTGTTTTTTGAGACAGGGTTTCTCTGTGTAGCCCTGGCTATCATGGAACTCACCCTGTAGACCAGGAATCCGCCTGTCTCTTCCTCCCAAGTGCTGGAATTGAAGGCGTGGGCCACCAGGCCTTGCTCCTTTTCTTTTCTTTTCTTTCTTTTCCTTTCCCTCCCTCCCTTCCTTCCTTCCTACCTAATGAGAGGTTAAAATTTTCAAACTGTACTGTGGGAACTTAGCCGTTAGTCGAACTTAATGGGAGACTAGCTCCCAAGACTTAGAAAAATGAGAAACCAGTTCCCAGGACATAGAAGAATGGGAGACCAGCTCCCAGGACATAGAAGAACAGGAAACCAGCCCCCAGAGCTTAGAGACCGGAGCGGCCTGGCAGGAGAAAAGAAAAATGAGGTAGCAAACAATTGCCACGTGGCTAACCTGCTTCTGAACCCTAGCACAAGCCAGCACCAATCAGAGACTTTCCCCTGTACTTTCCCCTGCCTTAGTTTCCCCTTTTTCCCTAGCAACTGTGTGGGTATAAGAACCTGTTTAAATTTTTGCTTGGGGCCAGACTCCTCTACCCCTGTGAGAGATATGAGTCTCAACCCAGCTAGCTGGAATAAAAAGCCTCTTGCAGATTGCATCAAGTCCGCATCTTGGTGGTGTGTGGGGTTGTCACTCCTGGGATGTGAGTGCGGAGGTCCCTCCGGGAATCTCACAGTACTATTTTTGCAATGTGTGTTGGACACTATGTTTAGAACACTGTGTGTGATGGACTTTGATGACCACGGTGTGTTGAACACTGCTTGATAGTCACTGTGGGATGGCCACTGTGTGTTGGACACTTTGTGAAGATACTGTATGATAGACACTGATTGATATTGTGATGGACACTGGGTGATTACCACTGTGTGGTGGACACTGTGTGATGGTCACTGTACTGGCTAGTTTTGTGTGTCAACTTGACACAGGCTGGAGTTATCACAGAGAAGGGAGCTTCAGTTGGGGAAGTGCCTCCATGAGGTCCAGCTGTGGGGCATTTTCTCAATTAGTGATCAAGGGGGTAGGGCCCCTTGTGGCTGATGCCATCCCTGGGCTGGAGGTCTTGGGCTCTATAAGAGAGCAGGCTGAGCAAGCCAGGAGAAGCAAGCCAGTAAGGAACATCCCTCCATGGCCTCTGCATCAGCTCCTGCTTCCTGACCTGCTTGAGTTCCAGTCTTGACTTCCTCTAGTGATCAACAGCAATATGGAAGTAAGCCAAATAAACCCTTTCCGCCCCAACTTGCTTCTTGGTCATGATGTTATGCAGGAATAGAAACCCTGACTAATTCAGTCACTGTGTGATGGATACTGTGTCGTGTACACTTTGTGAAGATCACTGGATGATGGCACTTATGGCCACTGTGTGATTGACACTGTAATGGACACTGTGATGGACATGTGTTAAGGACCACTTTGTGGTGGACACTGTGTGATGGAAACTCTTTGTTGGACACAATGTGAATATCACTTGATGATGTACACTGCTGATGACTGTGTGATGGACATTTGATGTACATTGTGATGTACACAGTTTATGAGCAGTGTCTGATGGACACTGTGCGATGGTCACTGCTTGAGGGACACTGTGTGTTGGACACTTTGTAAATGTCAATGGGTGATAGACAAAGATGACCACTGTGTGACCAGACACTGTGAGGGTCACTGTGATGGAAACGGTTTGATGACCACTGTGTGGTGGGCACCATGTGAGGGTCACTGTGGGGTGGACACTGTGTGTTGGATACTTTGTAAAGATCACTGGGTGATGTACACTGATGACTACTGTGTGATCGACAGTGTGATGGACACTGGGTGATTACCACAGTGCGGTGGACAATGTGTGATTGCCACTGTATGAGGGATACTGTGTGTTGGACATTTAATGAAGATCATTGGATGATGGACAATGATGATAACTGTGTGATGGACACCAGGTGATAACCAATGATTGGTGGACACTGAGTGATGGGCAATGTGTGTTGGACACTTTATGAAGGTCACTGTGTGATGGACACTGATGACCATTGTGTGACAGACACTGTGATGGACACTCTGATGTGTGGAGAGCGGTAGAGCTGGAGAGGCATTCGCCATGACAAGATGGCACCTACTTCCGCTGTTGACTCCTGGTAAACAACTGTTTGCGCATGTGCATAGAGAACTGTTTGCGCATGTGCGTAGAATGAAAAGACGCCAAGTCACGGCCCATCCCGGGGCGTCACGTGGGGTGATGAGCAAACAGCCAATCATGGGCGGACACGCCGCGCTGTGGTGTATATAAGCAGTGCCGATTATTGGCTCGCCCCTTTTTCCTTCTAGATGAGGGCAATAAACGTTTGCTGCAGAAGGATCCTAGTGTCCGCGTGTCTTCTTCCCGCCGAGACGACTGCGCGGGCCACACTGATGGACATGTGTTGATGACCACTGTGTGGTGCACAATATGGGATTGAATTATGTTTTTGGACACTTTGTAAAGATCACTGGGTGATGGATACTGGTGACCAATGTGAGAGGGACACTGTGATGGACACCGTGATGGACACTGGGTGATGACCACCGTGTGGTAGACAGTGTGTGATGGTCACAGTGTGATGGACACTGTGTTTTGGACACTTAGCGCATATACTGGGTGGTGGACACTGACAACCACTGTGTAATCGACAGTGTGATGGACACTGGGTGATGAGCACTGTATGGTGGACACTGTGTGATGGTCACTGTATGAGGGTACTGTCTTGTTCACTTTTTGAAGATCACTGGGTGATGAACAATGATGACCATTGTGTGACAGACCTTGTGATGGACACTGTGATGGACATGTGTTGATTATCACTGTGTGGTGGATACCATGTGATTGTATCTGTGTGTTAGACACTTTGTGAAGATCACTGGGTGAAGATCACTGATGACCACTGTGTGAAGGACAATGTGATGGACACTGAATGATGAGCAGTGTGTGGCGTACACATTGTGAAGATCACATGGTGATGTACACTAATGACTACTGTGTGATGGACACTGTGATGGACATTGTAATGGATACCATGTGATAACCACTGTGTGGTGGACATTGTGTGATGGTCACTGTGTGATGGACACTGATGATCACTGTGTGATCTACACTGTGATGAACACCAGGTGATGACCACTTTGTGGTGGACACTGAAATGGTCAATATGTGAAAGGCAAGTTGTGTTGGACACTTTAGAAAGATCACTGGGTGATGGACACTCTGAAGGAAAATGGGTGATGACCACTGAGTGGTAGACACTGTATGATGGTCACTGTGTGATGGACACACTGTGTTGGACACTTTGTGAAGATCACTGCGTAATGGGCACTGATGACTACTGCATTGGACACTCTGATCGACACTGTGATCGACACCGTGTGATGACCTCTGTGTTGTGGACACTGTGTGATGTTCACTGTGTGATGGACACTCTGATGTACACATGGCGATGACAACTGTGGGGTGGACACTGTGTGTTGGACACTTTTTGAAGATCACTGAGTGATGGACACTGATGACCATGGTGATAGACTCTGCGATGGACACCAGGTGATGACTACTGCTTGGTGGACACTGTGTGATTGTCACTGTTTGACAGACACTGTGTGTTGGACAACTTGTGAAGATCACTGTGTGATGTACACTGTATTAGTCAGGGTTCTCTAGAGTCACAGAACTTATGGTAGTCTCTATGTAGTAAAGGAATTTATTGATGACTTACAGTCTGTAGTCCAACTCCCAACAATCAACTCCCAGCAATGGTCGGCAGCAGCTGTGAATGGAAGTCCGAGGATCCAGCAGTTGCTCAGTCCCACAGGGCAAGCCGGTGAAGCAGAGTGAGCTTTCCTTCTTCCAATGTCCTTATATAGGTCTCCAGGAAAAGGTGTGGCCCAGGTTAAAGGTGTGTGTCAACCCAGATGACCCTGCTTGAACTCATAGATCTTCCAGTCTTAATCTTCTAGGATTCATAGCCACTATGC
>NW_022196913.1:48002252-48004121 GCF_008632895.1 Mastomys coucha | reverse complement strand
TAATTCTGGATTGTAGTTCATTTCAGATATAGTCAAGTTGACAACCAGGAATAGCCACTACATATACTAATGACCACTGTGTGAATGTCACTGTGATGGACACTGGGTGATGACCACTCTGTGGTGGACACTGTGTGATGGTAATTGTGTGATGGACAATGTGTGTTGGACACTTTGTGAAGATCACTATGTGATAAACACTGATGACCACTGTGTGATCAATACTGTGATGGACACTGAGATGGACACTGGGTGGTCATCACTGTGTGGTGGACTCTGTGTGATTGTCACTATTTGATGGACGCTGTGTTGGACACTTTTTGATGATCACTGGGTGATGGACACTGATAACCACTGTGTAATTGACAATGTGATAGAAACTGTGATGGACAGTTGGTGATGACCACTGTGTGGTGTACACTGTGTGATGGTCACTGTGTGATGGACACTGTGTTTGACACTTTGTGAAGATCACTGGGTGATGAACACTGATGACCACTATGTGATGGGCACTGTGATGGACAGTTGGTGATGACCACTGTGTGGTAGACACTGTGCAATGGTCACAGTGTGATGGACAGTGTATGTTGGACACTTTTTAAAGATCACTGCGTGATGGACACTGATGAACACTGTGATGAACACTGTGATGTATACTTGGTGATGACAACTGTGGGGTGGACACTGTCCGATGGTCATTGTTTGACGGACACTGTGTATTGGACACTTTGTGAAGATCACTGGGTGTTGTACACTAATGACCACTGTGTGATGGTCACTGTGATGGACACTGGGTGATAACCACTCTGTGGTGGACACTGTGTGATGGTCACTTTGTGATGGGTACTGTGAGTTGTACATTTTGTGAAGATCACTGGGTGGTAGACACTGATGATCACTGTGTGGTGGTCACTGTGTGTTGTATATTTTGTGAAGATCACTGAGTGATGGACAATGATGACCACAGTGTGGTGGACACTGTGATGGACATCAGTTGATGACCAGTGTTTGGTGGACACTGTGTGATGGTCACTGTGTAATGGACACCATGTGTTGGACACTTTGTGAAGATCACTGGGTGAACACTGTGATGGACACTGTGATGACACTGTGATGAACACTGTGATGTACAGTTAGTGATGCCAACTGTGGGGTGGACACTGTGTGATGATACTGTTTGATGGACACTGTGTGTTGGACACTTTGTGAAGATCACTGGGTGTTGTACACTAATGACCACTGTGATGGTCACTGTGATGGTCACTGTGATGGTCACTGTGATGGACACTGGGTGATGACCACTCTGGTGGACACTGTGTGATGGTAGTTGTTTGATGCACAGTGTGTGTTGGAAAGTTTGTGAAGATCACTGGGTGATGGACACTGACAATTGTGGGATGGACACTGTGATGGACAGTTGGTGATGGTCACTGTGTGATGGACATTGTTTGTTGGACACTTTGTGAAGATCACTGTGTGACAGAAACTCATGACCACTATGTGATGGACACTAGGTTGAACACTGTGATGGACAGTTGGTGATGACCACTGTGAGGTGGACACTCTGTTATGGTCACTATGTGATGGACACTATATGTTGGACACTTTGTGAAGATAACTGGGTGATGGACACTGATTAGTACTGTGTGATGGACACTGGGATGGACACCAAGTGGTGACCACTGTGTAGTGAACACTGGGTTGGCTACTGTATGAAGGACACTGTGTTTTGGACACTTTGTGAATATCACTGGGTGATGGACTGTTGGGAACCATGAGAGCCCTGAGATAAACATCCTGTCCCAGATAATTGAGAACCCTGAGATTAACATCCTGCCTGACAATCACAAGGATGAGAACCCTGAGATT